>NC_056627.2:98630536-98930536 GCF_002870075.4 Lactuca sativa
CAGTAGAACCTCCCTTAGTGAGGTTGTAGAAGCTTCTGTCTCCATTGTAGGGGATAGGTTGACCCTGTTCCTAACTCCATCTATTCAAGTTTGTGGCCCACAGGGGCGTGGGCCCTTGAAATGCTAGGCGAGGGTTTGGGTTTTGAGCAGCTGGAGGTAGGTTGTTGACTTCAGGCTCCGAGTCAGAACTATCAGAAGAGCCTTCAACATGGTGATCATCCAAAGGGATTGGGTGATCATCTTCTGGTTCTTCCTCTATCCATCCAGCGTTGCCTTGGTTTAGGAAGTACGGGTCGCCATGGGGATAGAATCCAACCATGATATCTACGCGAGAAAAGGGATATAAGAAATAACTAAATAGACGAACTAACTAAGATAATTATAAGATGATCTTTATCAGTTGCTTCAATAATTGTTTAGTGCATACCATTTATATGTAGTTAGGATAGGATAGACCTTCGAATAAGCGACCCTAACCCTAAGCCCCCAACCCAACGAGGACAGGACATAAGGCAATTAGTTCACAGATTCTAAGTCTATGACATCCTAGTACATATAACTTTAGTGTATCCACTAAACAACTATTGACATATTAATAAAAATCTATTTAGTTCTCAAATAAGTAATTACAGTAAGACCAAATACCCCTATGGTATTTCTTTGTGGTTGTGTTGGTAAGTTTTTAGACTTGTTGCCACATCACAACCATTCTTGGACATATGTTAATCACTCCTCGGACCAGCATAGTTGATCAAGCTATGTCACTACCAAGACTAACCATACATCCCCAAGCTTACTTGTGATATTCAACAATCGTAATACTTTTGTTCTTGTCATTGCAACACTGTTTTTAGTATGAATGCAGACACATATACTTACTTAAATATTTTATAATTTAAAAGTATAAACTCTTAGTAAGAGTGTTTTAATCCCAAAATATTTATAGTTAGTATATCTTTTATGGGTTGATATACTATATTCACTATAAACAATGCTCTGATACCAATCTGTCACACCCCAAAACCAAGAACGGCGGAAACGTTCAGGGGTGGAGGACGTCATGTGAAGTATCATAACAGTGTAAAGTAGTAAACAAGCAACAACACCATCCATTGCATTAAAAGTAAAGTTTTAATACATGTGTGTTCTTTCATAGTAATAAGACACCAAAATATGTAATCAAAATAAAAGACGAGACTTGTCTGCTCCGTCTTCTCAAAACCTGGTCATCGTACCTGTCTACTGGTGACCTGAGAATACAAGTTATTTTGAAAGAGTAGATCAGCATAAAGCTGGTGAATTCATAAGTATTTAAGTGTTATTACTCTATTTTGGAAAGCTGTTATGAATGCCATGTAAATCTTTGAATGAAACATTTGATATAAGTGTGAAAACCCTAGAAAATCCCATATTTCCTACTAGTATAAAAGTAGTCTTCTACCAAGACCTGAATGTTTTCAAAGTAACAAAGATGGTTTTTCCCTCGTATGACTACTATTAACAATATATATAGTCTACCTCATCGTTTATGTGAATGTATCACAAAATAAAAGTAATAGGGAAAATATAGCCATATAAGTATTATCCTTTTGTATTAGGATAAACCCGACATCGCGACTGTCGAATAGTATTAACCTTGAACATACATAGATGTTCATTATCCTTTGTAGCTAACAGTAGGGTGTAGGAATGGTTAGTCCCGTAAATGTACCCTAGTATAAGTATTAACCGTAGGCATCCGTGGATGTTCATTACCTCTGTTGCTAACAGTTGGGTGCCGGAATGGTTAGTCCCTTATAGTATCATTTTGTACTAGGATAGACAGAACTAATCTACACGTATAATATGTAATAGTATCTCATCATATAGTATCTAGGTACAAGTATCCATGTAAGTGTATCCATGTAAGAGGATCCAGGTAAGTGTATCTCTTCATATAGCATTTAGTATAGACTCATGAATGAACTGACTCTAGTGTAATTCCTTGTAATAGGAATAATGTTTTGTATCCCCTAAACTATCTCTATAATAGTTTACTGGAATGTATTTGATGTCCAAGAAGGTTTATACACCCTTGTTACTCAAGAGTGTGGGAACTGAATGAAGGATGAAAGCTATCATATCAATACATATATTTATGAAAGATAAGTATATAGATATGGTTTTGAAATAGGTTTTGTAAAACATTTAAGAGTTTTGTACAATAAATAACAATGACTTGATGTCATTTCTTAAAACATTTCAGAAGTAAATCGTTTTGATAATCAAAGTATATTAGTCCAAACCATTGTGTTTATCACATTTTGAAGTATGTGAAATCAGTTGGATGAAAACACAATTATAAGCACGTGTGATTGATTCTATAACATGCTATTTTCTACTTGTATCCCCCCCCCCCCCCCCCCATTAAAGCATTTAAAATCATTTAAAACATTGATTAAGGGGTATGAACTCACCTGTAGCTGGTGGTTTGGATGAACGGAAGATGTAGGATGCTAAGTGACAAGTGAGGACTTGTACACACACAATGATCCTAGTTAACATATAATCAAACATATATGTATCTAATTAGTCAATTAAGAACTAATTAACCAAGTTAAAACACCCTAAGACATGAAAACACTTTGATTCAAGTGTTATAGATACCAAAGGGTTGCATCTAAAGGTTGTATGGCATGACATTGGAGTTTAGGGCCCAAAGACCACTCTTTATGGAGTTTACGGCCTAATGTCATTACCCCCATGAGTTTACGGCCGTAAACTCATGGTACTAAGTTCCATTTGGTGATTTAAGGTCTTACAAGTCAAGATTGAACATCCAATGATCAAGTCCAAGCCTTAGGATAGCATTAAGGGCACAATAACACTACCTAGTAGAGTTTACGGCCTAAGGACCCTTTCCATAGGTGTTTACGGTCGTAAACTCCTATGGGGAGTTGTTTTGATTGTTTTTTAAGGTCTTAAACACTTCTAGGAAGGATCAAGGTTGGCATCCAAGGCATAGGAAGGAACTAAGGTCCAATTTACTACCTTGAAATGGGTTTACGGCCCAAGATCATCCTTCGTTGTAAACGCCTTTATTCTATGGTTTCTTGATGATTTTCAAGTGTTATTAAGATCATACTAAGCATACAAGAAGCTAGGGCAAGTGCACTTACAAGATAGGAGCTCGATTGGGTGATTAAGGTCCAAGAACACTAGTGTGTGTTCTTGTTGTTTTGAAGATCTAATGAAAATAAACAATTGAATGGATGAAATGATTTATAATGACTAGGAGATAGGTTATAACAACAAATCAAGTCAAGTAATACTTACATTTTCGGAAAACCGGTTGAAGAACGGTATGCTACTTGAGAGAGAATGGCTTTGGTTCATGAGTTTAGAAGTTAGGAAATGAAAGAATGGAGAGTAAACTCATGCTTAAGGCTTGAGTTTGCGGCCCTAAGAGAGTTCACCACCCAAACTCTCTTTGTTTGGCCGTGAACACTAATTCAAGGTGTTGATTGTTCCATTACATTCCCGATTAACTAGAAATCACTTCCTTTTATCCGTCCGATTCGTGAATAATTAATTAAAATACTCAAACGGACTTTAAACTGGCTAAAAATTAGCAGAAAAGTATTTAACCTTTAATTGAAGTGTTGGATTGTAGAGTTCGTACGAATGAAAATTTCGGATTGTCACACCTGCTTTGTGCAGAGCAGTGGAATCTGAATATGACTGGATGAGAAAGCGGGTGGGGGGAAGATAAGGTGGTAGATTGACAAAGAGTAATGAGTCGATCGTGTGGTGGCTCTGTGTAGAGGTGTCATTCACAAATGGAGGAATCTAGAAAAGAAGTGGTGGCTCTGTGTAGAAGTGATGAAAGTTCAATAATCGTAACACTTTAAGATCGATGCAGTTAATTGTGTTTACTAAATTATCAGAGTTTGCAAGAACTTACAGGAAACAGATTATAATTTATTTCATGCAGAAAAGAAAATGTATTTGTCCATCGGAAAGATACTACACCATTAATTAACTATAGAATGGGATTTCAAACTATTGAAAATTAATAAAACTGGAACATGGAACAATAATATGTGTAAAGAGACATTATCTAGATTAAGTAACCAGGACAAAACATTTGATAAATAGTTAAAAGAAAGAATAAAAGAAAAGTATCCAAAAACATGCCTTAAAATACAATAGTTTTATAAACTTACCATGTTTGAACACAAATTGGCACTCCTTGGCCTTATAGCATTGGAAGTATGGAACATTTAAGCAATTATGAAAACTTATCTTAAAAATATATGCAAGTATGACAAATGTTTACCTTTCCAATGAAAACGGATTTTGATTTTTTGAAGCTTGCACCAACTTTTTCCAATGATATATTCTACAGTGCTTACATTGTAGCATGATTGACCAAGAGAATATTGAAAGAAAGTCATTATTAATGCAATTCAAACATTGTAGACAACAAAATTACAATCGGTTGGTAATTTTAAGAACAAAAGTTACCAGCTACAGTCATCAGCGAGCAGATGAATAGTCAGCAAGACATCAAGCATAAAACCAAAACGAAAAAAACGAATATTGCTCTTACCTTTGAACTGTAACGGTAGACCATCAGTAAAACTTCAATATAACATTATAGAGTGAGCTGGAATGAACGTATTTCATCTAAACAAAGTTGATTTTAGTAGAAAATAAATAGAATAAAAGAGGAGAAAGAGGGATTCAGAACCTGATGAGTATATAACCCGAATGATTCAAAACCTGAAAAAAAAAAAAAACAAATAAAATTAGAAACATACACCTAATGGATTTAAATAAAATGAAACAAAATAAAATCGACTGAAAGACCAATTTCAAAGCAGAAGATAGAGCATTCAAATTGGAAGGTAAATCAAAGAGAAACAGATCATTGCAAAAAAATGGAAGGTAAATAGTTGAGTCACTATTATGTACAGGTAATTCAACGACAAAGGCTTAATATCAAAATTTGCCAAATCAGAAAAACAAATAGGAAATACAAATTCAATTGAAAATACCAAGATTAATATCAAAATCATCAAAATGTTGCATATAATTTTTGAAAGCGAAAATACCTGAAGCGATGCAAAAATCATGCATACATTTTAGATATACCTACCGAGATCTGTATATAAGATCATGTTCATGTGCCCCTTTCATTTTCTCCCCAGCCTTCCACATCTCTATCAATATCAACCCATAACAAATCACATAGGGGCCGCTAATCAGGGAGGATATCAGGACATGCTATATTCCTAATCTGGTCCAAGTTTTTTAAGTCATGGGACAATACTTCGTGCATATAAAGAATATTTTAATCAATAAGAGCATAAACATGGAACCAAATGAAACCAGTCAGTCAATGTCTTCCATAAACAGACATTGAACCTTCTTCGGCTCTTTAAGCGAGTTTTTAGGATATTTCACTTTTTGCTCACTAACCAAATAAAGACCAACATACAATTAGAGGCAAGGGAAAACCCCGAGAACACCCCCTTTGGGGTGACAGATACTCTCCTACTATGACAACCCGAAACTTTTATCCGGTACAATTGATCCCTATATCAATATTAAGCTCGAATTTATCATCTTTTAAAGAAATTGTAGGTCAATATGAGTGCTCTAGGCTTAGTATAACCTAGAAATGAGTCTTAAGAAGGATTAGAAAGTGTGTAGCATCATAAAATCGAGCCAATCACACCAAAGGAAGTGTGTGCGGCTGCACACCCGAGTGTGCGGCCAGCTAGCCGCACACACACTCCCAGCCACACACCCGACCCTATATTTAGGAGAGGACCCCCTTTAATTCACTTTTCTTCTTTGGCTGCACACTACTTTCTCTCTCTACTTTCTCTCTCTAAAAATCTCATCCAAGAACATCTAAGGGCCTAAAAAACGTGAATAACTCCATCATCTAACTTGTTATTCAAGTAAAACACCTAAATCTAAGCCTAAAACTCTGCATGTTTTTCATCCTTTGAAGGAGTGCGGCCGCACACCTTCATAAGGTGGCCGCGCACACACTAAAACTCTCCAAAGTGATGAGTTTGGCCTCCATTTACTAGTTAGGCTTGGTTTTAGCACGTGAACACCTCAAAAAGCGACATTTCAGGCACAAATGAGGAGTGAACGGTCGCACACACCCTCTGTACGGCCGCACACCCTTATGTGCAGCCGCACACACAGTCTGGCCGCACACCCTGGCCACACACTCACCTTTATGGCCATACACCCACTCTAATGCTCATATTTGGCCTTAAACGTGTAAAGATCACTGAGTATGGGATATAGAACACATAGTTCTAGTGATTCCAAGTCTTTAGGGTTGTTTTCCATCATGGTTTCTCATGGAATACTCAATCTAATACATATATGTGCAATATATGTTAATAGGGTCCACTCGCATACAAAACATCGGTTGACACTCGACACTCAAAACCAAACGGACATTTAGATCCTACGCTAAATTGTGAGTCCCTACACTTTTCCGAGTTTTTCATGTTTTCAGGGGGGGATACAAGCTAAACATAAAAGTTTTCATAATTTAAAAACTAATGCAATTACAATGGTTTACTATTAAACATTTAGATACAAGTATCCCTTTTGTAATATGCAGAGCATAAAGGATGTTTTCAAATCATAATTGCATAGTTTTCAAAATCATACACGAATGTAACAACCATTCAAACTATAATAGGTATAGTTTGGGATTTCATTACCAGTCTTAAAGATTCAAACTTCATGCAAAGTCAAACATATAAACTATGTCAGATTTAGTTTATCCATTACTACGAATACCAAAACTAGAGTATCATGCTAAATAATTATTTTATGTATAATTATTTATACTCTACACCGTTACAAACGATTTCGAACTCGAGAACAACCGAACAACACGTAAACTATTTAATACCGGATTGTGAGACCATCTTCGTTTTTGCCACTCAGGGTACCAATAAATCCGCACTGCTGGTATAACCAAAGTCTCCTGGAGGGAGAGCGTGAAATTTGTGGATAGATCTATTCGGGACCGACAATACGACACTTGAATTGTTAGCTACAGTTAGGCGGGCACACCTGGGGTGACAAATTTTGTAATCGTACGACGCCTGAAGAACATCAAGGAGGTCACATGTCAAATTAGTATGGTTATACAACTCACAATAAGTATAAACTAATCATTGTTTACGGGATTTCTTTCTTCTATTGTTTTATTTTAAGTAATAAAACTACTTATCTACTTACTGGACGGTATTCCAGGGACAAAATCTATAGTTTTATTTTAAGAAATAAAACTACTATACATACTGGTGGTAACCAGGGTTTCCAAACGATCATACATTACATACTGGTGGTAGCCAGAGTTTTCAAACAGAATGTACTTTTCATGCAAGAACCAACAAACATGTGAGAAAATATTGGATTTTCTTGGAAAACATGCACACGTATTTCAGAACATGATAACGGTTTTCGATACAAACGATATTTACTTATAATGGAAAGAAACTATTTATACAAATTCAGTGACTAGTTTTCAATACAAAAACATGCTTATGAACTCACCAGCTTTATGCTGATATGTTTTCAAAACCGCTTGTATTCTCAAGGCAACGATAGACAGGTACCTAGCCAGCTTTTGGAGAAGACGGAGCATTTTTTTTTGAATCTCGTCTTTATCTTTTGTGATATAATGTTTTGTACAAACTATGTTTTCAAACAGATGTAAATATTCATATTGTAATGTAAAGGTTGTATTTACTTTGATTGCTATGATACGATTGTTGTGATACTACATATAAGGCCGCCGCCCCCGAACGTTTCCACCGTTGTTTTTCTGACGGTTCGGGGGTGTGACACCTACAAGCCTATTTTAAATCTGTGAAGAACACTTTCCGATTAAAACCTGCTTCAATTAATCATAAACCAGATTCAATTAATTCCGACACAACTTTAATCTATCAAAAAATAGGTGTTTTGTGCCATAAATGGATGGGTTCAGATAAAACAGTAATATACTAAAAGTGAAACCTTTAGTTTAACACGAATAAGCTTTATTTATGTTATGCATTTCGTCAAACATATTGTGTACACTAATAAAATATGTGAATTTGTGTTATTTGTTAAGTATCCAAAGTTAATATAATAAATACACATCCATTTAAAAAAGAAGAGCTGAGCTAAAAGCCAATTCCAACTTCAAAATAGATAAAGAATGAATCGATATCCATTTCACATTTGATAAAGAAACAAGTGTTGCAATCAATTTGAAGGTCATCTATTTTTTCTCTGTCATGAAAAAAGTCTCACTAAACAATAAAGTTGCTGAAAATGTATTTCTAATGTTTGTCTACAATATCAATCTGATCAAGTAATAAGAAAAGTGGAATAACACGCCACTCATACATAGAAAGAGAAGCTAGCTTACATCAAGAAAAGTGGAACAACACGCCACTCATACATAGAAAAGTGGATTTTGTAATGGTTAAGGGCTCAATTGTCTGAAAATGAACCCAAGGGTAAATCCGTAAATATTTCCAGCTAATGAGTTGACAGCCTCTTTATGAGCCCTTAATACCAATTGTGTTGCACTGTTGTTTGTGTAAAGGATAAAAGCATACATCAGTAACCTAATTAAAATGAAACTGTTAAATTTTTATAAAATGATTGAATAACTTACTGCAATGTCGCCACCCAAGTTCGTGTGCCTTTTTATGATGGTTAAGAGTTTTTAATCACATGCATTGGAATTAATCAGGTCACAAATTAATCTTTTTTTTTTAAACACCATCCGGCAAAAATCAAAAAGGAAAAAAAATTGAATTCATAAAAGATGAGTTCTTAAAATATATGATGTTTTAGGGTTTGAGCCATTTTCTGTTTCTCTTTCTTCCAACAGATTTCTTAATAGGAGCCACTTAAAATATATATATAATGTTTTAGGTCAATTTTCTTTCTAAATCATGAATTGGGAAACTTGTCATATAAGATGAAACTTAATGAGAAGCTTACATATATGATTTCTGAACTGGAAACAAATCAATCAAGCATAATTTTAGAAATGTGATATAAAAATTTGAACTGGAAACTAATCAGATGAGTAAAAAAATTTCATGAGCTAAGAAAAGTATCACATTTCAAGAAGACCCAATCGTGTTCTAAACTCTTTTATTGAAATTAACCATATAAAGTCAAGAAAACTTAAAATGACTATTAAAGCAACAAAATTCAACCAAACTGGAGACTGGAAATAGTTGGATTTACCTGGTTGGTATTACAGAGTGTCGATAGTTGGAGAAAGATGAACAGGATTGTGGTTGGAGTAGAAGATTGGCATTTGCGGACCACAATGAAGATGAAGAAGAAACCATATCTAGAGTCGAGTTAGGTTCAATTTCAGTTCAGCTCTGAAATAGAAATAAACACAAAGTAATCAGTGAAATCAAGTTGTTTGATTAACTTTACTTAATCCTAAAATAAATAAATAAAATTGCTACCTTCGAGGAGTCGTGATATACTGATATTGGATGAAATAAGCAGTATCAAGGTAGCAGGTGCACAGCCTGACAATACAGGTCCTTCAAGATTCCATCGTCTCCCAACCCTCTTCGTCTCCAATGTGGCCACTCCTAAAAAAACTTTTGATTTCTTTTACAGAACCCAAAATGTGTTTAGTAGAGAAAGAATGAATAAGTTGAGAAAGATGTAGAGGTAGAATGAGGAAACTTACCTGTGATTCATCAACAGGAGCACCAAACGTAAAGCGTAGTCCTTCAACTATCGTCAGGGGTATTATGTTTCTTTAGCAGCCTGGAAAGGAGATTCTTCAATTACCGGTTCTAATCGAGAGAAATAAACAAAATATAATTAGAAAATGGAAAAGAAGCAGAAGGCAGAAGATGTAGTTATCGGGTGAAATATATTTTGTCTCCATCACCTCTGATTCGGAACTGTTAGGGAAAATCTCAATCATTTCTCAGTTCAAGTGTGTTCCTTCTTCGACCATACTATAATCCAAAACCGATATGGTAATTAGGCGATAGTGATATGCCCCATACAACAAACGAAGCCAAATAACGGATACCAGACACCAGGAGAAGGAAAAGATCAAATTCCTTACCGTGTAGAGAGTCCGACAGGAGCGATGGTCTTCATCAAGCCCTAATCGCAGGTCCATATGAGCGGCTGATGGTGGTGATGATCGAGGTAAAAAAAATACGACAGCAGTGGCGTTGGCCTCTGTCAGCGTGTTATCGGGCTGCTTCTCCACCTCTGGCGACTCCTTCCGTCATCGGAATATTGGAGTCGGTGGTGAAGAAGAAGGTAGAAATGGTGGAGAAAAAGAAGGTTGGGAGACGGTGGAATTTGGAAAAGGGATAAAAGGAAATTGTGGAAGGATCAGGGTGGAAGGATCGGGAAGTAAAGTCATAAGTAACCCGAGCAACAGTACCCTGGTCCGGTTGTTACTTGATGAGAGAGACAGTAGGGGAAGATAATGACGCCTTAGATTGCTAACATGTATACATAAAGAATATACATAATGTCAAAAAATATCATAAAGAATATACACGTCAAAAAAGCTAGAAAATAACCAGGGACCATTTCTGACAAAAAAAAATGGCCAGTTCACTATTCAGCTTGGTGCACAACTTATATATATATATATATATATATATATATATATATATATATATATATATATATATATATATATATATATATATATATATATAGATGGGAAAATGACTATTGAGGGTAATTAATTTTTGCGTTTGTATTCATTTGGTCCCTTTTTTTGTATTCAATATACCATCGAACTTGTTGTTGGTGTTTACCATAGCCCTTTTGACCGGCTTTTGAACTGTGATAGCCGGTCAAAGGGTTATGGTGAACACAAACAACAAGTTCGATGGTATATTGAGTACAAAAAAAAGGAAAGGGACCAAATGAGAACAAACGCAACAGTTGGTTACCCTCCTGATTCATTTTCCCTTTACTAATTTACAACAAATCTCACATCATCTCCTACTGATATTAATGACTTTATGAGAGTCATTCTTGCTTCTCTTCAAAACATAACCTACGAAAGGACATTATTCATACATGTACAACTTTGTAATGCACTTGAATATTTATTAGGGGGAATCTTGACTAAGCAGGCGCATTTCATGCCTACATTTACATTTGCAATCAAATGATTTATCGTATTATGGATTCTAGACAAGTCTACAAACGAGTGGAATCACAAGTGCTGTGATTTTGGAGTTTACTTAGCTTTAAGATCGAACTCATGGGATAAGATACAACATCAATATGTACAATATCATGCTGCTTTTTGTAGAGAAGCAAAAATGAATCTCATAAAGTCATTAATATCAGTAGGAGATGATGTGGGATTTGTTGTAAATGAGTAAAGGGAAAATGAATCAGGAGGGTAACCAATTGTTGCGTTTGTTCTCATTTGGTCCCTTTCCTTTTTTTTGTACTCAATATACCATCGAACTTGTTGTTTGTGTTCACCATAACCCTTTGACCGGCTATCACAGGTCAAAAGCTGGTCAAAAGGGCTATGGTAAACACCAACAACAAGTTCGATGGTATATTGAATACAAAAAAAGGGACCAAATGAGTACAAACGCAAAAGTTAATTACTCTTAAGAGTCATTTTGCCTATATATATATATATATATATATATATATATATATATATATATATATATATATATATATAGAATTAAGTTCATTTGAGAACAGTATTTATTGTGAGAACATGAGAACACCATTTGTATGCTATTATTCTTGTTTGAATTTAATATGTATAGTATTGTAGTAATTACAATATGATTATATTCAATTTTATATTGCCATTCTACTATAAAATTTATATATATATATATATATATATATATATATATATATATATATATATATATATATATATATATATATATGTAGTAATTTAGTAAATTCTAATGTGAATGTTAAATATGTGACTCTTCATATATTCGATGATGAATAATATCATAAAGTTGTACATACTAAATTTTAATGTGAATATTAATGTGTGATTGTTTATATATTTGTTGATGAATAATGTCATAACGTTGTATATACAAAATTCATACCAGAATAGTAACATAAAGTAGTGTTCTCACGTTCTCACAATAAATACTGTTCTCACATGAACCTAACCATATATATATATATATATATATATATATATATATATATATATATATATAATTCTTTCAAAATGTTTGTTAATTTGCTAAGATATTCAACTATCTATATTTTCATCATTTTTTAAGAATTTTTCATCATTTTTAAAGAATATACAAAAATTTATAATAAATTACATGCATTCTGTAAGAATAGAAGTTGATATTTTTTTAAAATTAACTTTTCATATCGATTTTGTTAGAGTTTGTTTTGAAGTACTTCCAACTCACGGTAAAATTTCTATTTTTAGTCTTGAAGAATAATTATATTGTTATAAAATATGATCAAATAACAAGATAAATTATAAAGTAAAGAAAGACATGAGAGTTGAGAGAACTTTTATTCCAATACTTGTGATGAAATCATCAAACTTTACAATACATAATATTCACTATTTATACTAGACAAAGAAGATGAAAGGTGATGTATGATATGAATGCTCATTATAGTGGTGCATAATTACACTCATAAAACTTTATAATAATGTTTGCTATAATGTTCACTAATTATGGAGAGTAATGGGGGGATATGGAGAATCCAATAGTCATTCACTAAATAATAATTCATAACACTCCCCCTTGAATGACGATTGTATCGTGCCTCGTTAAAACCTTAATTGGTAAAACCTCATGGGAAAAACCCTTTATTAAGGAAAAAGAGTACATGATTAATAATAGATATTGGAAACAATTGCCTCGTTAAAAACCTTGATAAGAAAACCTAGTGGGAAAAACATAGCTAAGGAAAAGAGTACAATAAGTTTCCAACTCCCCCTGATTAGCACATCACTTGATTTTCTTGAAGCACCGCATAGTAATGTTTCATACCATCTTTTCAAATTTCGATGTAGGAAGTGCTTTAGTAAACCAATCAGGAAAGTTGTTACTGGATTGAATTTTCTAGATGTTGATGCTCCACTCTTTTTGAAGATCATGAATGAAAAAAAATTTGGTGATACATTCTTGGTTCTATCTCCTTTAAAAAATCCTTCCATGAATGGAGCTATACAAGTTGTATTATCTTCATATAGTATGGTTGGAACATCCCTGTTAGAAGTTAGACCATAATTCTTGCAAATGTATTGAGTTAAATTTCTTAACCAAATACATTCATGACTTGTCTTATAAATTGCTATAATCTCTGCATGGTTAGAATAAGTAGCAACTAAAGTTTGTTTAACAAAATGACAAGAAATTATGTTACCTCCACAAGTGAATAAATAACATGTTTGAGCATTCATATCATACATCACCTTTCATCTTCTTTGTCTAGTATAAATAGTGAATATTATGTATTGTAAAGTTTGATGATTTCGTCACAAGTATTGGAATAAAAGTTCTCTCCACTCTCATGTCTTTCTTTACTCTATAATTTATCTTGTTATTTGATCATATTTTATAACACGTTATCAACACGACTCTACCATGGAGCTCTAACTCTTTATCACTCTTGTTATTTTCAGGTATGTATTTTTTTATAATTTTACATGTACAATGCTTACAACTTATTTTAAGGAATTTCTTAACTAATAATTCCTTAAACATACAAGTCTTATTTTGATTTTTGTTTTCATTATGGAAAACCATGCTAAAGAAAACTTTCTCAAGTTTTCATACTACTAACATGCTCTTGCAGTAGCAATATCATGAGAAATGTTTAAAATAAATATGAATTAATCTCATGTCTTCTTGTCACTGAACAAAATAATGAGTTATTGATGAAAAATCACCAATCAATCCCGACTGGTTCTAGTGCATTCCCTGAAGTGATTGCGACATCATATAATCATAATAGTCATGGGTCTAACCGAGGTCGTGGAGGTTATCATAATTATCATAAAAATAACAAGATTACAAGTAACCACCAGAAGTTGGAAAATAGCAAAAATCCACATCCTAATGATAAAGTGGTGAAGAAAAAAAAGTTGAAAAGGTTTGTCACTGATGTGGAATGACCGATCATTGGTCTTGTACATGCCGCTTACCAAAGCATTTTGTTGATCTTTATCAAACTTATCTAAAATCTAATGAAAAATAAAATATCAAAACAAATTTTATTCAAGGTGATATTCATGAAGACCAACCAGAAACTACACATTTGGATGTTGCTAATTTTATTGTCTACCCAGTAGGGACAAGTGATGATATGGATAGTCATTGATCAGAATAATGTGTAGTTTTGTTTCATGACATTTATTATGTTTTTATGTCATATTCGTTTCATGAGAAATGATGTTGTCATAATCTTCTCAAAATAATAATATATGACTTTATTTCTATAAGTTGAATATTTCTTATTTCTTATTATTATTATATATATTTTTTTGAAGAGAAATATGGATATTCGCAAAAGAAATGAGGAAGATATATGTCTTGCAGACAATGCAATAACACAACATTTTTAATAATGAAAAGTATTTTGCTTACTTATCAATTAGAGAAGCATATCTTAATATAATAACATGTAATGCAGAAATGACTGAAGGCTCCGAAAGAGCGAATATAATATGACAACAAGGGACAATAATTACAATTGGTGATGCATTATTTTCATTAAAATCACCAAGAAATTTATTAAGTTTTAAGGATATTCGGTCTAACGGATATCACATTGAAACAACTAATGATGATGATAAAGAGTATCTCAATATTACAAAAATGATATCGGGTAAGAAAAGTTTTTTGGAAAAATTACCCGTATTGTCCTCCGGATTGTATTATACAAATATTAGAATGATTGAATCTCATGCTATTGAAAATAAAAGGTATGATATCACCTACAAAGTTTGGCATGACCGGTTGGGACATTCCGGATCAATTATGATGCGCAAAATAATTAAAAGTTCAATTGGTCACTCCTTGAAAAAACAGAAGATTTTTCAAGCTAATGAATTGTCTTGTGTTACATGTTCTCAAGGAAAATTAATTTCTCGTCCATCATTGAATAAAGTTGGGTATGAAAGTCCTAGTTTTTTTAGAAAGAATTCAAGGGGATATATGTGGACCAATTCATCCACCATGTGGACCATTTAGATATTTTATGGTCTTAATTGACGCGTCAACTAGATGGTCACACGTGCGCTTGTTATCTAGCCGTAATCTCACTTTTGCAAGATTACTTGCACAAATAATCTGTCTAAGGGCACATTTTCCCGATTACCCAATTATGAAAATTTGACTTGACAATGTTGGAGAATATACATCATAAGCTTTTAATGATTATTACATGTGGATTAGGATAACTATTGAACATCATGTTGCATATGTTCATACACAAAATGGTTTAGCTGAGTCGTTAATCAAACACCTTTAATTAATTACAAGACAATTAGTAATGCATTATAAACTTCCTACATTGACATGGGGCATGCAATTTTACATGCAACATCACTTATACACATCAGGCTAATCAATTATCATTAGTTATCCCCTATTCAAATGGTTTGCAGCCAGGAACCAAATATTTCCATCTAAGGACGTTTAGATGTGCAATTTATGTACCCATTTCACTACCTCAAAGAAGAATGAGAATTTATGTTAGATATGAATCTCCATCTATAGTAAAATATTTAAAATCATCAACTGGAGATTTATTTATAGCTATATTTGATGATTATTATTTTGATGAATCATATTTTCCAACATTAGGGGAAGAAATAAAAAAGTTGGAAAAGAAAATCTCTTGAAAGGAATTATCATTTTTATTTTTAGATCCTCGTTCAAGTCAATGCGAACTTGAAATAAAAAAAATAATTCCTTTACAAAATGTAGCAAATGAATTGCCAAAAGCATTTACTGGCCCTAAGAGAGTAACAAACTCTCAAGTACCGGCTATAAATACTCCAATTAGAATTGATATCTCAGAAGAAAAAAAATACAACTGTAAATGAATCTTAGGCACGCTTGAAGCGTGGAGGATCAGTCGGTTCCAAAGATAAAAATCCTCGAAAATGAAATGAAGCAAATACAATTGATGGTCCAAAAGAGAAAATAGAATCTCTTGAAAAGATTAATGAAGTTCTAAAAGAGCCCAATGACATAACAAAAGAAAATAAGGTACCTGAAAAAATGAAAATGATGAGATCTCAATAAATTATGTCATGATATAGGAATAAGACGGAACCAACATAAGACAGAAGTCGACGGTAATTTTTCATATCATGTTGCGCGCGAGATTATGATTAAAATGAGGATCTTGAACCTAAATCCATTGAGGAATGTAGGAATAAAAAATATTGGCCAAAATGGAAAGATGAAATAAATAAAGAGCTTAATTCTCTTACTCAATGAAAAGTTATTGGACCTGTAGTCCGTACACCAAACAAAGTAAGAACAGTGAGACACGAATGGGTATTTGTGCGCAAAAGAAACGAGAAAAATAAAGTTGTGAGATATAAAGCAATACTTGTTGCACAATTGATTATGAAGAAACGTATTCTCTGGTAGTTGATGCAATTACATTCAGTTATTTTATAAATTTAACAACATATGCAAAACTGGAGATGTGTCTAATGAATGTATTTACAGCCTATTTATATGGTTCACTTGAAAATGATATTTATATGAAATCCCAGAAGGGTTTAAGGTACCAGAAGCACAAACTTCTAATTCTCGTGAAGTATATTTGGTAAAATTAAATAAATCTTTGTATAGATTGAAACAATCTGGCCGTATGTGCTTCAATTGTTTTAGTACATTTCTGTTGAAAGAGTGTTATAAAAATGATCCATTAAGCCCATGTGTATTCATAAAAAGATCCATATAAGAATTTATCATAATTGATGTTATTGTAAATGATTTGAACATCATTGGAACTCCTAGAGAATTGGAAAAGGTAATTTCTTGTTTGAAAAAAACTTTTGAAATGAATGATCTTGGTAAGATGAAATTCTATTTGGGTCTTCAAATTAAGCATACAAAAATGGATTGTTTGTACATTAATATCTAGAAAATGTGCTGAAAATGTTTTATATGAATAACTCACATCCATGAGTAACCCGAAGGTGGTAAGGCACTTAGATGCCAAAAAGGACCAATTTCAGCATCATAAAAAACATGAATATCTTCTTGTTCCCGAAGAACTATATCTTAGTGCTACTGGTGCACTAATATATCTTACTCTTAATACAAGACCTAATAAATCTTTTTTCGTAAACTTATTAGCAAGATATAGTTCTTATCCAACAAGAAGATACTGGAATAGAGTCAAACACATTCTTTGATATCTTTGAGATGCTGGATATTTATCTGATCCACACAAAGCTCGATCCCAAACATGTTATTTATTCACTTGAGGAGGTAACGTAATTTCTTGTCATTTTGTTAAACAAACTTTAGTTGCTACTTATTCTAACCATGCAGAGATTATAACAATTTATAAGGCAAGTCATGAATGTATTTGGTTATGAAATTTAACTCAATACATTTGCAAGAATTATGGTCTAACTTCTAACATGGATGTTCCAACCATATTATATGAAGATAATACAACTTGTATAGCTCCATTCAAGGAAGGATTTATTAAAGGAGATAGAACCAAGCATATATCACCAATGTTTTTTTCACTCATGATCTTCAAAAGAGTGGGGCATCAACATCTAGAAAATTCAATCCAGTAACAACTTTCTTGATTGGTTTACTAAAGAACTTCCTACATCGAAATTTGAAAAGATGGTATGAAACATTGCTATGCGGTGCTTCAAGAAAATCAAGTGATGTGCTAATCATGGGGAGATGGAAACGTATTGTACTCTTTTCCTTAGCTATGTTTTTCCCACCGGGTTTTCTTAGCAATGTTTTTAACGAGGCAAATGTTTCCAATATCTATTATTAATCATGTACTCTTTTTCCTTAATAAAGGGTTTTTCCCATGAGGTTTTACCGATTAAGGTTCTAACGAGGCATGATACAATCGTCATTCAAGGGGGAGTGTTATGAATTATTATTTAGTGAATGACTATTGGATTCTCCATATCCCCCCATTACTCTCCATAATTAGTGAACATTATAGCAAACATTATTATGAGTTTTATGAGTGTAATTATGCACCACTATAATGAGCATTCATATCATACATCACCTTTCATCTTCTTTGTCTAGTATAAATAGTGAATATTATGTATAGTAAAGTTTGATGATTTCATCACAAGTATCGGAATAAAAGTTCACTCCACTAGCATGTATTTCTTTACTCTTTAATTTATATTGTTATTTGATCATATTTTATAACATATATGAATTACAAGTTTTTAATGATATTCTTTAAGAATAAGATTAACATTCTTGAAGAATAAGAAATTAATTACAAGTGCTTTGAAGAATAATTTAACATACATATACATCCATACAATCAAATTGGTAATTAATTCGTAACAAAGCAGTAATTATTATTCATGCCTGTACATAAAAAATTAGTTTACAACAAAATTCGACAATGATTAAGAGAAATCATGAAACTTTCTTATGGGATGCAACTATCATAAGAACATAGGATTTTGACTATGAAAATGATAAACGTAACTGTCTCTCTAGACATCTCTTTGGGCTTTTTCTTCATGTCTATCTTCTACCAAGCTCCAGATATGTTGGTATGCTTATGTAGAATGAATTGGATCAAGGGAGATTTCATAAACGCAACTACAAACTCATGTTGTCTCTTTTTTGACCTGCAATTTCTCCTATCGAAAATTGAGGTTTGTGTTGAACTTCTGCCATCAAAATGATCAAATTTAAATTGTTTTCGCTCTCTTCCAACCTAGAAAAATTACAATAAACAAAATTTAACCTCCAAGTAAAATTATCATACAAAAATCAACAAAATTCTTGAATCCTCCTCATTTAATAGGTACAACCAGAAAAAAATAACAATCGAAAAAAATCAAAATGAAAAAACAGTCAGGGTTTGAAATCAATTTTGAGAAATCAACAAGCAATTGATATGATGGAAATACCAAGCAGCGAGCGGTATCAATTTTGTGAAATCAACATACCCAACTAGCCCGGCCGTTCCCATCAGTGTTCCAACTACACTTACATATCTCGTTGAATCGTGATACACAACCCAATCAGTAGAAAATTGAAGACGTTATCGACTGTGTCTCGGTTCGCGTACCATTGGCATTTAGTACGATCGTGGAAATTTCAACGATCCATATGAAGTAGTGATTTGGGGCTTGATAATGCGAGATTAAGAAGATGATCTGAGATCTTAAAAGGGTTTAGAAAAGGATAAAGATTTAAAATTGGTAACTAAACCATGATTTAAGAATAATATAGGTAAATATAGGTTTCATTTATTGTTTACTAAAATAAATGTATGCGAAATTCCAAAATTACACTTATCTGTTGATTGGTCCACAATTAGTCATACATTCACACACTAATTAAAGTTTATATATGAACCTAACTATATATATATATATATATATATATATATATATATATATCATACATATTTATAAGGTAGCATTTTTTCTTGAATCCCATGCATTTGAAACCCCATTTTTTTTTAACTAATACAACTCAAAAGTTTTCTTAATTATGATTTAACACTCAAAAGTTTTATAACTTATATTATGTTTAATTAACATTTAGTGAAAAGTTTACAATAAAAAGGTCAATTTTTTGAAAATATATGCATACAAATCATATATAGATTTCAGAAAGAAAACAAACTTAAAGGTTTTGTTATACTAATTCGTTTTTATATTTTCTTCATTTTTGGATTATTGTAATACAATCGTTGTATATTGTGGTTTAATCGTTAATATATTGATCATATGTTATATATGGTGATGTTGAAAATATTTAATTAAACATTTTAAATATGTTTTGTTGGTTTTGTAATTGTACCATTTCAAAAAGATAATTAATTAAAACTCATACATATGTTATACTTTCCATCTCTCTCTCTCTCTCTCTCTCTCTCTCTCCGTCTCTCTCTCTCTCACCACATTCATTTGAAACTCCTATGCATTTTTTCTTTCACCACATTTATTTGAAACTCTCATCACTTTTCAATTTCTTTCTCAATTTATTTCTAATAATGATTATAAGTTGGTTAACAAGGTTAAATAAATAAAAAACCTAAAGTGTAATCATATATAAAGTAGATTTCAATATTAAAAGAATATCTTTACTTCTACTTATAAACTTATGTTTTTAATTTTTAACATGTTATACTTAATTTATTGATTTTAATATATTGTTAGATGTAAACCATTATCATTTTAAAGCTACAATTTTTGAACAATTTGTATAAAATATTTAAATTATTAATTTAAATAAAACATTGCAGGATAAACATAAATATAAAATTTATTTTAACTTAAACGACCCAAATAATATTTTCTAATTAGTTAAGAGTGATAAATTGTAGTGTCTTTCTAATAATGATTATAAGTTTGTTAGTAAGGTTAAGTAAATATCAAATCTAAAGTGTAATAAAATAATAAACTAAATGTCAGTATTAAAATCATATCTTTACTTCTACTTATAAAGTTATGTCTTTAGTTTTTAACATATTATACTAATTTGTTAGATTTAATATGTTGTTGTATGTAAACCATTATCAGTTTAAAGCTACAATATTTGAACAGTTTAGACAAAATACTTATATTGTTGATTTAAATATAACATTACAATGTCAACTTAAATATAAATTTCAGTTCCACTTTAAAAACCCAAAGAATATTTTGTGAATAGTTAAAAGTGATAAATTATATTGCTAAATGCAAAAACTAAATTATAATCTCAATTTCAGTAAAATATTTCCTAAATATATTTTTATAATCGTGAAAAGTTTTCAAATAAATAGCTTAAAATAACTCTATATAAATGATTATATTGTTACCTTTAAAATCAAAAAACAATATTTGATGTTTAAATAATTATAATGATAGAAATTAAAAGGTTAAGTAAATAAATTTTAACAAATTAATTAACAATAACAACAACTACAATTAACATTAAACCATATATTATAATTAATTTTATTTATGAGTAATTCGAGAGTAGAAGTCATTCAAACGATTGAGATTATGCAGTTATAATAGATGTACATATTATCATATAATTCAAAATAATCAATATAGTATATCAATTTAGTATACGAATTATTATATCAAATTTAACAACATTATTGTTATATTAAAAAAAACATATATTTATAAAGATTTCAACTATATAGGTGTTTATGCGCAACACGCGAGCATTCACCTAGCTATATTTTAAAGGAAACATTTTTTCCTTTTATTACATTCATTTGAAACTCCCATATATTTTTCCTTTCACCACATTTATTTGAAACTCCCATGACTTTTCAATTTCTTTCTAATAATAATTATAAGTTGGTTAATAAGGTTAAATAAATATCAAACTTAAGGTGTAATCACATATAAACTAAATTTCAATATTAAAATAATATATTTACTTCTACTTATTAAGTATTTTTTTAACTTTTAACATATTATACTTAATCTATTAGTTTTAATATATTTTTGGATATAAAACATTATCATTTTAAAGGTACAATTTTGAAACAATTTGTATAAAATACTTAAATTATTAATTTTAATATAACATTACATGGTCAGCTTAAATACAAATTTGAGTTTAACTTAAACAATCCAAAAAATATTTTGTAAATAGTTAAGAGTAGTAAATTATAGTGTATTTCTAATAATGATTATAAGTTGGTTAATAAGGTTAAATAAATATCAAACCTAAAGTGTAATCATAAATAAACTAAATTTTAATTTTAAAATAATATCTTTACTTCTACTTATAAAGTTATATCTTTAACTTTTAACATATTATACTTAATTTATTATATTTAAAATGATGTTATATGTAAACCATTATCAGTTTAAAGCTATAACTTTTGAACCGTTTGGAAAAAATGCTTCAATTATTAATTTAAATATAACATTAAATTGTCAACTTAAATATAAATTTTAGTTTCACTTAAAAACTCAAAGAATATTTAATAAAATGTTAAAAGTGGTAGATTGTGGTGATAAATTCAAAAATTAAATTGTAATCTAAATTTAACTAAAATATTTCGTTAAAAGTTTTCAAATTAGTGCCTTAAAATAATTTACAATAACAATAGTTAAAATTAACTCTATATAAATGATTATATTGTTACCTTTAAAATAAAAAAAAAACATTGTTTGATGTATTAAATAATTATAATGATAGAAATTAAAACATTAAGCAAATAAGTTTTAAAAAATTAATGAACAATAACAACAGCTATAAATAAAATTAAACCATATTATATTTTTATTTATATGTAATTTGCAGGCAGAAGTCATTTAAACGATTGAGATTATCTATTTATAATAGATGTATATATTATCATATAATTCAAAATAATCAATATATTATATCAATTTAGTATACGAATCATTATATTAAATTTAACAACAATGTTATTGTTATATTTAAAGAAAACATATATTTGTAAGGACTTAAACTATATAGGTGTTTCTGCGCAACGCGCGAGCATTCACCTAGTATACATATAAAAGGTTGAGATCCGTTGAGAACCCGTATATTAATGAGAACCCGGGAGCTAAAGATGAAACATTAGATCAAAATTAACTCATTAAAGGAATGATCGTTATTTACGAATCTAATTTAATAGATATTTTTTTTGTTATTGAAAATATTAATAAAATGCCTAAAATTAACATAATAAATATAATTTTTGGATTTTTTAAAAAAATATCATAATTTTCACGTTTTTCTAAAAAGTGTAGATTTTTTTATTATTTTTTCAAAGTGTTATTTAAACAACACTGTTATTTTCTTAAAAACAATTTTTAATTAAAAAAATAGTACTTAGTCTATAAAACATTAATTTTTTTCAAAAAAATTGTCAAATTTTTAACAAAACTGTAAAATTTAAAATAAAAAAGTTGTAACTTTCTTTAAAAAGTTTTATGTAGTTTCTGATGCATATATACATGTTTTTTTATTCTATAATATTCGTAAATGAATCATAAACAATGCATTGTAAATCAAAATATATATAAACACAATATTTCAATTGTTTCAGTTAATACAAAATAAAATAAAGAAAAAGGAAAAATGAAACAAAATTTGAAATATCTTCATTTGTTTGTGCCCATATTGCAATATTTTCTAAACTTTATCACTTTTCACATCTTCAAATCCTTCGACAAATTATTCTAAATCTACATAACATTAAAAAAAAATAATCAGCACAAGCAAACATTTACAAAAATGCATATGTGAATATCAATATATGCATAAATTCACATATTCAATACATATGTATGATGGGTTTAAGCCAAAAAAACATCCTATGTGCTCATGCAAACCCTAAAGCTTGGATCTAGGTTTCTCTATTGTACATGCAATTCATCCAAGACTCAAGAACCCTAATCTAGCATATGCATTTCGGAATTATCACATAAGAGCATATCTAGATGATTACCTCTTGTGGAATGGATTGAATCTTCTTGTCTTTGGAGCTTAGAGTCACAAGTGTCACTCCTCTAATGGCTTACAAACACCAAGAGCAAGAGAATGACTTATGAGAAAGATGAGGATCATCAAAAACGTTTTAGGGTTCTTCCAAAAGAGTTCCTCACGTTTTTGGGGCTATAGGGGTCCTTATATAGTGAGGCAATTAGGTTTATCAGCTAGGAAACCCTAATTTGACTGCTTAGACCCTAAGCAGCCCATGGACTCCCTTTGGAATAGCCCTTGGACGAATTCCTTATGGGCTTCCTATAGAATTCGTCCAACCTATATCTTTTAGTCACAAAACTAATTCTTAATTAATTCTTGACTAATATTATATAAACAATATGATTTCTCCTTTAATATATTATTCATATAATATATTAATAAATCATAATTAATCCTCCTTCTCCATAAATCATCCTATCAAGGTTCTTTGGTGAAGGCAACCTAAAAGGACCATGCACAACCGGGTCAAATACTTACCAAATTTAGTTTCGGGCTTAGACACTAATCCAACAGTCTCCCACTTGGATAAGTCTAGTAATTATAATGTAAGTATAATCCGATTAGCAATCATAGCTCTCAAAGATGTTGTCGAACTCTGATCTTATCAGTAACATGTCCTTTAGATAAGGGATCATATATTCCTCCATTCTAGATATCGCATTTACTGAGACATGGATTTAAATCATACTCTCTTTTCATGTGTTGTTTCCCGATTTCCGATTTATGACGACTGACAACAGACTGCAATTGAAAACGTCAACTTAGTCCCGTCTTGGCTAAGCACTTTGGGTGTCATCACTAAATTATCGAGGGGCCCATAGATATCGCTTTTATCCCACTTTGGGTAAAAGGAACAAATAAACTTCGACTCAATGCTTGCTTGTACTCACTCACCTAATCACACACAACAATACGTTTTATAACACTAAGTTACTGATGCGTTTACATATTATCAATCTGTAACCGACTCGCAAGATACAACTCACACATCTCGGTTTCAAGAATATAAGATATTACCGTCTCACCAATCACTCGTGATAAAATCCATGAAGCGATCCAAGTGAGCATGGGTTTAATCCAATACTTTAATCTTATAGCAGCACTCATGAACCATGCAACAAACTTTTGATATGTCTAAAACACTTTAGACAATCTACAGTCAGATTCATGACAGTCTTCTTTCATTCCTACTTCTAAAGAATGAGCGACTGTGGAGGGTTTGAATAATCTTATTATTCGGGAAGTCAAAACATGCAAAGTGAAACATAAAAATAATACTAATCCTATATGGCCCCAAACCTTTGAGTATAAATAAACCATTTTATTTAATCACCATATTGATTACTCATTATTTGTTGATTTGGGTAATCAACTTCTTACTTGAATTATAACAACAATTTTCCCATGCTCTTAGTATGAACACTATGTTTTCCTATGGTTCGTACTTTGTGAAATAGATCAAATGAAAACATTTCCAATGATGCTCATTTCACAATTCCTAATCCTAACCACAAGTGTGAGAATACCAAATTCTTGCCACTTATAGAATATGTTATATTATAACATTTTATGCAACGATCCTTCCGTAATATTATAGTGCCAAAGTCACCAAGACTTTGCCAATGAAATTACAAAGTACTCTATTGAAGATTGTTACAAGACAATCCCATAGATGCAAAGTCTCACATTCAAAGTACATTCCTTTGAATATCCTTCTTGCATAAAATTTTCTAATCTAGACACAAATTCTTAACGTCCAACTCCCAATAAGAAAACATTTCCATATTTTCCATATAAAAACTCTGAGTAAATAGAATCTCATCTATTCATAATAATGTCAATATAGTCCATCCATGACTATACTTCCAACTGTCCACAAGCGACTAATCCTTGGCGAACCTTAGATTGTCCTCGACAGTTGTTTAATTAATTTTAGTCAAATCTGGTTCTATTCCCTTTTCCCCTCTAAATGCCCTAGGCATTTGGAAAATTTTAGAACGGTCGAATATTACAACATATGCAATCGATCCTACACCCGAAGCGTGTGGGATACAATTCATAATGAAAAACGTGATACTTTACTAGTTTCTTGCTATAATATTTCCATAATATTTCAATTTGACGTGTTCTCATAATTCAAACTATGAAGAGGGATCCTGTAATCATAATCGAACTTTGAGAATGCAAATAATAAATATATCTTTGACTAAATCCAATTAAAATTTCTCGATCTAATCTTTTAGATTGGAAACGAAGTACAACATTCTCTCCCTTAATTATAGTGTCACACCCCAAAACCAAGAACGGCGGAAACGTTCTGGGGCGGAGGACGTCATGTATAGTATCACAACACAGCAAATGTAAATAAGCAAACAACATCATCCATTGCATTAAATATATAATTTTAATACAAGTGTGTTCTGTACAGTTATAGACACCAAAATAATGTATAACAAAATAATATGAGATGAGTCTCGAATGCACTCCATCTTCTCAAAAGCTGGCCTCGGTACCTGTCTACTGATGACCTGAGAATACAAGTTATTTTGAAAGAGTTTATCAGCATTAAGCTGGTGAGTTCATAAGTATTTTAGTGTCAATGTTTCTTGTAAAAATGTTTGAACCTGTCTCAATGTATAAGTTTGTAAAAATGTAAGCAAATGTTTGAAAGTGTTTGTAAAAGTTTGGATCTCTCAGAAAATCCTATATTTTCTATAAAAGTAACCTTCTACCAAGGCTAAACTGGTTTGTAAACTTGTCTGTTGTAAAAGTATGTAATTACCCAAGTATAACTATCATTTGTTAAAAATATAGTTTGTACACTAATGCTTAAGTGAGATTATCACTAAAATATGTAATGGGTAAATCATTGTAGTACTGTAGCTTTGTATAATAAGACTACTGCTGTACTAAATACTACTACCTTAAACCGGATTTATATTAAGGCATAATGTGATAAATTGCACCATGCTATCGACTGGTAACAACGACATAATGAATGGTCGTAATAAAAGAAATGATGTTTGGCACCCGCAGACCTGCAGGTCCGGCTGTAGCTAGCAGCAAGGTGTAGGATAGTCAATCCAGTATAGATCTATACGCAAACTCACGCTCTCCCTCCAAGAGAATTCTGGCTACAACTCGGGCCATGACATTTAAGGCATGCCCGATACAGTGGATCACAATTATTACGTATTTATGTATATGTATTGTTTCTCGTATATCTGTATATGTATTGTTTCTAGTATATCTGTATATGTATTGTTTCTAGTATATCTGTATATGTATTGTTTCTAGTATATCTGTATATGTATTGTTTCTAGTATATCTGTATATGTATTGTCTCTAGCATATCTGTATATGTATTGTTTCTAGTATATCTGTATATGTATTGTTTCTAGTATATCTGTATATGTATGATCCTGCGTTACCCCGATGGTAACCAGCTAATGATGTACTGATGAGTATGAATATGGAAGTACTTTTATGTCTATATATGTATATATGATGTATAAGTAATATTGAAACGACCTTCGGATGGTCACCCGAAATCCCACCAGACCACATCTCAAGGCGCGAAAAGGAAATAGGGCGGATGGCCTTCCTAAGTCCTTTGAACATTATTTATACATCTATACATATATGGGCATGCAATTGAATATATAAAACATAAGTAAGTTTTCATAAAACATTTGAAGCATAAATATTGTATCAAAAGGAGATCGACTTGATGTCGATCTATAAAACAATTTAAAGGCATAAGTAAAATAAAACAGTTCAAGTATAAGAAGCATTTGTTTAAATCACAGTCTATAAGTAAGTTTGGATAGTAAAACAGTTTGTAAAACATTTCAAAGTGAAGTAGTTTGAAAAACAGTTTGAACAGTGGTAAGAATCATTGTTTTCCTAGTTATTAATCACATGTGATTAAATGCAATCACATGTGATTGAAGCAATAACTTATAAGTATTTGACTTGTATCCCCCCCCCCCCCATAAAGTATTTAAAACACTTAAAATCATTTCAAAGGTTGATTCAAGGGGTATGAACTCACTTGTGGTGAGTTGTCTGAATTGCAGTGTCGGCTACCGTGCTAGGTGACAAACGGAGACTGGTTTACACGCACGAGCCTAGTTATCATATAATAAGCATATATATAACTAATTAGACAAATAATAACTTAAATAAATAAGTTAAGACACTTAGGAAACATTTAAACACTTTTATGAGTGTTTAAGGTTCAAATGGTTGCATCTAAGTTGCTATGGGACAAGGCAAAAGGGATTGAAACATCAAAGGGCCTTGTATAGGAGTTCACCATCCAAAAAACCCCACACCTTGGAGTTTACGGCCGTAAACTCATAGGTTTATGGCCGTGAACTCCTCAAATGGTGTTTTTGGGTGTTTTGTGGTGCTATCTTGATCCTAAAACACTCCTAGCTTTATTGGAATAACACATGAAGTAGTTTATGGCTTTAGAACACTCCATATGGGAGTTTACGGCCTAAGGTCCTTCACCTTAGAGTTTACGGCCGTAAACTCTAGGAATTTAATTGATTTGAGGCACTTAAACATCAAGGATTGCTTTCATGAATTTATCTAAGGCTAATGGGGACAAGAGACACACTTTGGTGCCTTCACTTGGAGTTTACGGCCCAAGTCATGTTCCTTGGCCGTAAACTCCTTTCAAGGAGTGATTTCTATGTGTTCTACTCTCCATTCTAGTCCCAAAGGTGCAAGGTAAATTGTCTAAAGGCTTAAGGGTAGCTTGGAATGATTTTTGTCCCACAAAATGGGGTTTACGGCCCAAGAAGAGTTCTGGGCCGTAAACTCACTTTCTTTTGTGTCATTTGAAGTGTTTAAGACCTTAAGCTAATTGGGGAATAAATCTAGATGCAAGCCTTAAAGTCCTTAAGTCCAAAAACCACCATTTAGCCCTTTGAAATGGAGTTTACGGCCTAAGAGAGTTCTGGGCCGTAAACTCCCAATCTTGGGTGGTTTTATGTGTGATTTCACGTCCCTAATGTGTTTCCCTAATGTCCTAAGGCCTTATTCTAGCAACAATGTCGGTTTTGGCCTTGTTTCGGGAGTTTACCGCCCAAGAACACCTTGGGGAGTAAACTCCTAGATCTCATGATTTAGCCACCTAAATCATGTTATTAGCATCTAATATGTATTCTAACATTACTAGAAAAGGGTACTCACAATTTGGGATCAAAACCCGAAGATCCGTCAGAGAGAAAATGGCTTTTCTCTAGTTGGAATTGTGAATAATGAATAATTTAAATTCAGAAAACTATTTATAGTCCTGAAATATTTTGACAGAAAATATTTCCATTCTCAAATTTGGACTGTAACATTATGAAACTTGAAATGTCCAAGTTTCACAAACTCAGGAGTATCCACTCTCCTGATATCTCCTAAAGTGTAAACCCTAATGTACACAAATTTGTTCGGAAAAGCTTGAAAATCACAGAAACTGAACTTGCTTCTATTGAATAGACGAGGTTCGTACAAATGGAATTTCGGGTTGTCACATATAGCAAAACAACTTTTCAACCCCTGCAACTTTGCAAAGTGAATCTTTTGTTTTTCTATAATTAATATTTCCAACTTGCAATACTTAAAATAATAATAGTCATGCTCCCACTAACATGATGATTATATCCATTCCAGCATAACATTAATACTCCCACTAGTTTTGACACATATTCAGAAAACAGTTGGACTTCTAGAAGACAATACTTATTGACTTCCAAAGTTCATATTTCCAATACGATGTGCTTCGATAAGCCTTTCATCTAAGCTTCTCAAACTCACACACCTTTCCTTAGACAACTCACATATGTGTCTAAACTAATTCAGAACTTATATTACTAAGTCCCAAATGTTCAGACTAATTGCCATAGCTCACAATTCGAACTATGAAGAGGGATGTCGTAATCATAATCGAATTTGAGAATGCAATTTACATAATCACTATCTCCTTAAAATCTATCTTAGTGAAAGCGTTTCCTCACAATCATTTTCATGAATGAGAGAAACCTTATGACACTTAGATTTCTTGGTGTATGTGTTCCTATCCATGTGAATTTGCATAACCATTATCGTAAGATAATGTTTGTGACAAATTCAAACTCTTATGGACAGAACTTGTTCATTCTTGATTTCTTGCCATCAAGGGTCCCACCATTGCTTCCAAGTTATTTAGCAGCTCAACTATGTCGGTCAATGTACTTTCATTGAGCAAGGTGTTTTCCCTTATGCAACCTATTGAGAACTCGTAGAACTCATATGCATGATCAACTCAACTGGATTGGTACAAAAAAAAAGAATATGTTAAGACGATGGGTTACAAACTTCAAGTCGTGTGCTAGTGTTTAATAATAGGTTTACTCTTGATTAGTTCTTGAAACTTTCCAACATCATTTAGACTCCCACTGACCTCTTGACATATGAGATTCTCTTGTTGAGAAACATTTCCTAACAAACAAATATTCAAGAGTTAGTGCAGATTCTTATCAAGACAACCACTACACACAAATGGTATTAGTTGGTCTTTGTCTTATCCAAGACATCACAATATACCAATTTCAAACGTTCAAGATCAATAAAAACAATTTTTCTTCTTCACAATTGAAGAGTGTGTTAGAACTTCTTAAGATGTGTCATTCAATTCACAATCTTGGATTATGATTCTAAGACTTGATTTTGGAACGAAGTATGACCAATCCTTTTGATTTAACCATTCAAACAATTTCCTATTCCTCTTCTCAGCCATACTAGTGCACTAAGATGTCCTTATAGGATCAATTGTGATATGATTCTTAATTATTAAGACGATCACAAAACATGATACAAAAGTACTCTCCCTTCTTTTTAGATTGGAGAAACCTTTTATCTTTCTGCTTAATTGATTCTTTTTATTCGTTCTGCCATTCATTGAAACTTTTCAATGATTCAAAATTACACTTAATCTTGTAAGTATAACCACATTTACTAGAACTTTAGTAAATCATGACGAATAATGTTATTATTATTTTTGGTGGACTTAACTAGTGCACAACATTGTATACTAGTTCCTTTAGTCCTTCACTTGACTCACATGCTTATGTAAACAAGGAATTCGCCTTAATTACCTAAGTATCAAGATTTCCATACATCACACAATACAAGTTGTATGATTCCAAGTTTCTGTCCAATTGAAACTTAGGCGATGGGAATTTTTCCTTACTTAGAAAATTATGACACTACCATAAATAGCATGACTAAGAATCACATCCATTTCAACATTGCTAATAATAGAAATACACAAACATCAATTTTTCAAACATGTTATTGCAAGGATAAATAAATAAGATAAATCAAATTTTATTTTATTGCAGAAAAAAATTGTCCTTACAACGCAACTCAAACGAAAAACTATGCTATTACATTTCTTAGCAATCTATGTAAACCCTAAAGTAGCAGCTCAAAAAATATGAACTTCGAATCCATGCGATCGAAATCCATTTCTTCACGATCAGATTCAACACACTTCTTTCTTTAAGCTTCCTTTCTTTTCTTCAATTCTACAAAACATCCAAAATGTAATCTTATCACATAATGTATTAAGAATAAAAAAATAGGAACTTATAGAGTTAGTTAATGGATTTTACCTGAATCAGAGTCAAACGTTTGGACTCTCCCATCTCTTAGATCTCTCAGGTAGACAAGACAGCTTCGTCTCCAATGCCCCTTCTCTTGGCAATAAAAGAAAATTGACTCTTTTGGAACATCACACGAAACTACTTCAGACTTTGCCTTTTTCTTATGATCAAACTTTTTGACCATGGCATGCCTTTCATTGCCATTGCCTAAGTCCATAGCGGTTTGGAATGCAGATCCACCAATCAACTTTGCTTCTCTAGTGCGCCAAATCATTGCTGATTCAGCAGGAACAAGCAAATAGATGAGATCGATGAGGGTCACGTCGTGGTCTATCATATAGTACTCTTTTACGAACTTACTATATAAGTCAGGAAGCGACTAAAGAAACCAGTCAATAGCCAGCTTCTCACAGACAACGACTCCCAACATTCTTAACCTATCAACGTGTGACTTCATCTCTAAGACGTATGCACACACTGACTTTCCTTCTTCATGTTTACTTGCCAAAAGGGCTTGAGTGAGCTTGAACTTTTCAAGCCTTTAAACTTGTGGGTTAGGGAGAACAATAGGAGGAGGTGGAGGAAGTGAAGCATGATCACGTATCCCTCGATCGAATCGTGGAATATCATCTTCATGTGGAAAGCTTGTTCCACGAGATTTGGGAAGACCATAGTTGTCATACTTTGACATCTACAAAACGGGAGAAAATTCAAGTTAGTTGATTGACCGAGTCCTAAATAAATCACCCAAATGAGATATTAAGGCTAGGATCCAACACAATACTCTACAACTTGGGAAAGGGATGCCGTAACCCAAATTGTAGAACATTTGAAGGTAAGTGAATGACAATTCACTAATTTTCCACCATGAAAAACGAAAAAGAGATTAAGTTTTAAATGTATCGAAACTCCTAGATCCTTTGAGATTCATTGAACTTTTCAATGGCATGTTTAAATCTCGATATGCCCCTCGATTTGTTACTGGGATGCCGAGGATCAGAAAACAAGGTGTGAATAATCATGCAGATATACATGGTGCCCCCAATGTTACAGTCACCTATTCGATGTGCCGGTTAACTACACACGCTCCACCGAACTATGACAAACATTGAGTCACCCTTCGCTACCTTTACTTAGAACTCATTTAGTGTGCCGGTTAACCACACACGCTCCACTAACGTCTTAGCAAGGGTACAAAGTGTAATTTCATGGAATTGCATCAAATTCACTTTTGCCTAAAGTAACTAAGATTGGGAATTTTGTAAAAACATTCAGTTACTTTATAATTCATTATACTTTTAATGAAGAGAGGGTTTGCCCTATCCTACCCATTCGGCTAACGACCCTCCACCAATCAAGGAAGCTGCGAATGAGAGTGGACACCCATTAAATGACCATTTTATATGCCATAACCTTATAGCTCGCTTATAGACCAGCTTCGTGAATGAGGCTTACTAACGGTAACACTAGCAGTTTAAGCTATACATATATAATATTAGAGTTTTAATGTTTTATATAGTATAAGGGTGTATTTTAAACTTTTAAAATACTAGGTGGTCTAATTTAATAAATTACACTTTTAATTTAATTAAATGTAAACTATTTCATTATGGATTTATTAACTTTCTTTTAATTACACACTTAATTAATTTAATAAAACCATAAGGGTGCAATTTGAACTTTTTCAAAAATAAGGGTTTTAGAATTTAACATTTTAAAATTAAAATTTTAATTAAACTTTAAATTCCAAAACTTGAGGGCAAGTTTTGAAACATTTCAAATCATTAGAGTTTAGAATTTAAATATTTCAAAATTAAACCTTTTAATTAAAAAAATTTAAATTCCAAAACTTGAGGGCAAGTATTGAAACTTTTCAAAATACAAATGATCAAATAGCAAATAATTTTAAATTAAACAATTGATTTAATGATTATCTAAATTTCACCTAATCAAGATTATATACAAGATAATTTACCAAATAATTTAAATAACCAACTTTTATCATATAAGGAAATAATTATTCAAACAATTTAAAATTATCTTTTGTTTTGGTAAGGATAGTCACATATAAACAATAAAATTTAGATTTTATCATATAAAAACGATTTTAGTGATTTTCCTTCAGCAACACAACAACAAAACCCGAAATATCCTCTGCCTGACTCCCAGACTCGCCGAGTCAATACCTAGACTCGCCGTGTGTGACAAACCGAAATTTTTCAAACCAATGTAAGATTCAAAAAGTCAAATATAATGAACTATTTAGAATCAAAGAAATCAACGTCAAAAAATGATATGTTCTAAAATCTAAATTGGGATGTATAAAGTGTTAGATATCGTGCCAAGGTTTCAGAAAATATAAAGAACACTCAAATCCGAGTAATAATAAAGAAGTTACAATTTTTCTAAGTTTCGGAACAACGGTAGACAGCTAAAAACTCGGGTTAAAGATCGAGCGATTTTTAGCCGACGCAACCTAAACGAGAGTTGAAGGTCTCTACAATAAAAGTACAATGGTAAAAGACAGACGAAAACGGACATCAGATAAAGAAGTTATGGATTTTTAACGAAATTATCCTGTCTCGGCCTATTTAAAATAAAATATTAAAAATTAAATTCAAAATTAGCCGACGAAGTCTAAGGTGTTGCTTGTTTTTTGGAAGCAAAAGTTCAAGAAGTCTGCGGACCACCTCTGCAATCCTCTGCAGTAGAAGAGGTGGACCAAACGGCTGCAGCCTGTAGTAAGAAGCTTGTTTGTTTTTTAACCTCTGCAGACTGTGCAGTAAACTGGAATTTAAATAAATTAATTTTACAAAATTAAAGTACTTTTCAAAAAAAAAAAAAAATTTTAGTCTTACAACATTGAAATAAAATTCATTACATTTTTTTATAAAAACATTCAATACTATTAAATACTATTTACAAATTAAATGAATTAACATTAAAATTACATTGTTTTAACTAAATAACATCTTTATGAATTGCTTCAAACTGCTCTTGATTTGGAGCTCCTTCACAAAAACTTGATTCAACGCTTGGAGCAACATTCTTTTGGCTATTTTTTTTGCTTCACCTGCTTCACAAATACAATTATGATTACAAAATGTATAAATACATCACATTTTGCCTAGCATACTTCTAATTACAAGCATATACCATTTGACCATTTGCATTTGTTACTAGAAATATGCAAGACCAAACAAAATGTAATTAAATTAAACTTTAATATTCTCTCAAGCATTTCATCGAGCACCTGTAGTGCGCAACTTGTTTCCTTCTTAAATTACTACCACTAGATGTATACTATCCATCCACTCTTTAGACATCCAATTCACTGAAGAAAGGAAACATATACATGGTTGGAAGCAAATCAGAATAACAAAAATCAGATTTTCCATTGACTTGCATCAAATCAACATAAACTTACCTGTCGATGTTTAGGGAGATTAGGTAAAAATTCTTCACATCTCAGCAACAATATTGGTACTCAGAGCAGAAATTTGGTACTACACAGCATAAAATCGATAGTAAAATAAGAAATCAGAAAAAAAACCTAACCTGTCGATGTTGAAGACGAGCTGTAGCAGCAAAAAATGAGCACCGGGCAGCAGCGGCGGCGACCGGCGAGAGGCAGCGGCGACTGACGAACTGCTGGAGTCGGCGATCGACGAGAGAAAGCTGAGAACGAAGAAGAAAAACGAACGAAGAAGGAGAATGGCTGGAGCAATCTTCCATGTTTCTGTTTTTTTTGTTTAGGTTTTTTTTATTAGGTTAGAAGAGGTGAGAAGAGCCAAGCCCAATGTTGCGTGGGGAAGAGGACGGGAAGAGGTTTTGGAGCTCGAAGTCTTTTAAAAAACAAACTGCTGCGAACTTAAAAGTGTTGCGCGTGTGCTGCGTCGCGCAACACTAAGAGGTTTGAAGAGATATTTTTAAAAAAACAAATACCACCTAAATGAAAGTTGTAGAGTGTATTCTCACCTACGCGTGGATATAAAGAACGTCAAAAATGGAGCTCGTTTGCGAAAGTTACACATTTTTGAAGTTTTTGGCACACATTACGAAGCTTATCCGAAGGAGTACGACCAACGTACTTCGGAGTACGCCCAACGTAGAGATGCATGGAATCGAATAGGCCACGTCGCCCCTACACCCTCTATTTCCATCCCATCCGAAGACCGGAGACCGTGACATCATCGCTGACGTACGCCCCGCTTACTTCGGTGTACACCCAGCGTACGAGGGTAGTTTTCCTCACCTATAAATACCATGCGACACCTCCGAATTTCCTTGCCCATTTCTCTCCTCTCTCTCACTTTTACTCCCCGTTTAGCATCCCGAGACGACCCCGACACCCCGGTTTCATACCTCAGCCCCGACGAAGGTCCGAAGCCCTGTGATTCTCGAGAATCTCGCCACTTTCCAGTCGGAGTGCCACCCGAGAAAAATCTCATTTTCTTCGAATCATCACACTTTCCAAGTGAGTTCATACCCCTATATTTTCACGTCTTGTCATGTTTTAAGGGGGGGGGGGGGGGGGGAATACAAGTGCAATACAAGAAAAACTCATCGTTTTATACAAATCCAAATACACCACCTACATTTTTATAAATGTTAAATAACTTCGATATCAACATTATAATTTACATACAAATTTAGTATTACATCGAGTTTTCATCACCAAATGGTACACACTTTCGGAAAAACTATAATGGGTATAGTTTACAAGTTATTCATTACATCTTCACGTAAACATTGTGAAAATGAAATACTTTCATCTACATGCAATATAGACTTTTCTTTTTATAAATCTATCAATACTAAGTGTTGTGAGACATTCAGCTTCAACGTACTCTCAAGTACGCATTTCAAGCCCTGTATTATAAACCATAATCTCTTGGAGGGAAAGTGTGATACTTGTGTACAGATCTATACGGGATTGACAATCCCGCAACTAAACTGTTAGCTACAGTTAGACCGGCAGGTCTGGGTGTCAAACATCATAACACTGCAACGCCTGAAGAACGTTGTTACAGGCAGTCTGGGTCAATAGCAATGTTATAAAACTTACACGGAAGTATTAAAATAAGTTTGATTTACGAGACTCTTGAATGCATTCAGTAAATACATTATTTGGGTATAAATACACTTTCACTATTTTGAGCACGAAAGATATTATTGCACTCCAGCCTTTGGAACTTTTTCCAACTATATGTAGAAAATATTGGATTTTCTGGGAAACACGTTCAATTATTTTTGCTAAAGGACATACAAATTTTCAGTACAAAAATGTTTATGAACTCACCAACTTAATTGTTGACGCTTTTTCAAAACTACTTGTATTTCTCAGGGAATCAGTAATACAAGTAACCATCAGCTTTTGGAGAAGGAACGCTAAGGCGTCTATTATCAAAACATTTTAAATCTTCAGATTTGTAATATTCTTTTGAAACATGTATTACACGTAACAATGTAAGCTTTTATTATATTTATGATGGTTGTGTTTACTTTCTTTACAATATTCAACTGTTATGATACTACGTGAAGTCATCCACCTCCGAATGTTTCCGCCATTCTGGTTTGCGTGTGACAGATTGGTATTAGAACATTGTTTATAGTGAACTAAGTATATCGAACCACATAAGATATACAAACTATAAATGGAAAGGGACCAAAAACCTTCTGACAAAACGTTTTCATAAACGATACTTTTAATAAATTAAAATGATATATATATATATATATATATATATATATATATATATATATATATATATATATATATATATATATATTATAAAAGTATAAGCACACGCATGCAAAGGTCTTGTGTCATAGCAAAGTTTTATAAAAAAGTATTAAGGCAAGTTGCGACACTACAACTCGGCCTTGGGGTATGTAATCAAATCGAGAATGAATATAGTCTGATCAACTATATTTATCCTGGATGTGACCAACGTATGTCGAGGAATGGTCGTAGTGGGCAACAAGTCGAAAACTTACCAAATAAAATACTAGAATCAAACTTACAAATTTGAAATACTATAGGAGTATTTTAATAACATAAGGACAATAATAATCGTGCAAACCTCAATATTTGGTTAAATTTAGGAAATCGTCAAATAAAAATTTCCTTTTTACTCCCAAGTTTTTATAAAAATTCTCTTACCTCTATTTCTCGTACAGACAAAATGGCCAGATTCCATATACCGGGAGATCCCTGCTACCCGAACCAAAGTAACGGTGGATGGTTAGAAGAAGATCCGGAAGAAGACCTAGAGGAATTCGAAGAGGAAGTCGAAGAGGAATTCGAAGAGGAAGTCGAAGAGGAAGAAGAGCCTATGGAGGAGGAAGAGGAAAGTGTTGATGGAACAGACTCAGAGCCGGAAATAATCAACCCACCAGCCCCTGACCTCCCGCAATTAGAACGGGCTATCAAGGTCCCACTTCCATTTGGGGGAGCCATATCAACCATTGGAGCCAACAACAGGGTTTACGCCCTCCCTTTGGCATGTGTCGGGAGTTCTACGACGTCAGTGGTGGAAGTTCAGCTGATCGAGCGCTTCCCGTCATTGTGGGCAAGATAGCCAACCAAACCTACCAATCGGGAGTTCAAGCGGTCCGAGTTCGTGAGATCAATGCTGATGTACATGGTAACGCCGCAGACATTCGTCGCCTGGATGGACTACACGAAGATACCCAACTCCACACAAGGACGCTTCAAAGCCAAATGGAGGCAGTACTTGCAGAAATAAGAAAGATGAAGGAACAACAAGCGGTCTAAGAAAGACGTTTAATGGGAGCCAAACAATCGGACGCGGAGTCTAGCTCCAAACGCAAAACGCGTCGCAAGTAGGACTTGCCCGACTCCAAAAATTTTGTTATAGAATAGGACCTCGGATAAAGTTTTTACATTCCTTAACCTTGTAATCAGAGACCTATAGATACGTCAAATTTTCCTAACCACAAAGAAAAATGTAATGCACCATATGTTTAATATGAATATGAAGTATTTCTTTAAATACATTTGCATACCTCTCATAATTCACCAGATTATCTAAATTATTATATCAACTTCGAAGTCATTGACTAAGGTCAAAACAAATTGCTGATATAACTAACCCTCTAATGCACGATTGTCAATCATTAAAGACTTACAGTCTTCATTGTTATTTCTACAAATGGCTAAAACCCAGGTCGCTCTGGGGAATGTACCTATAAGGACTTCTCCAATAGCAAACCCATTTCCTTTAATGGAACTGTGGGAGTGATGGCTCTATCCCAATGGATAGAGAAAACGGAAGTTGTGTTTGAGATATGCTCATGCCCCGAAGAAATCAAAGTAAAATTTGCCGCCTGTACTTTCTCCGAACGAGCCTTAACGTGGTGGAATGGCCACGTCAAGTCACTAACTCTGGTGGTGGCGAACTTCATGGGTTGGGAGAACCTGAAGTAAATGCTACTGCGAGAGTACTGACCAAGGGGCGAGATCCAGAAACTTGAATAGGAAATTTGGGGATTGACTATGATGGGCTCGGACATCACAACCTATACAGAATAGGTTCAGTGATTTCACAATACTTTTCCTAGGGATGATGGCCCTAGAAAGCAAGAAGGTGGAAAGGTATATCTGGGGGCTGTCGCCCCAGCTTCAAGGAAGTGTGCTAGCTTCCAAACCCACGACATTCGACAGTGCCAAACAACTGGCACAGACCCTCGTCGATCATGGGGTCTGCTAAGTTGTCACGACCGTTGTCCCGGAACCAAACAAAGGAAGCAACAACAATGACAACAATGCCAACAACAACAAGAAGAAGAAGTTTTGGAACAAGAGGAAAGGTCAGACTTCGTAAGAACCTTCAAAGAAACAAATAGTGGTGGTTCATATCGCTACTACCCCCACTGCTGTTCCTGCCAACCCTGCGCCGATGAAACAATATGCTGGGAACCTACCAAAGTGCAAAAAATGCAATTTCCATCACAACGGGAATTTCCAGGAGATGCACTGTAAAAACTGCCACAGGAAAGGGCACACTGCCCGTTTCTGAAGGGCACCGGCGTGACCAATCACCCAAGTTCCTAGTGCTGGAGTGAGCCAGACATGTTATGGCTGTGGGGAAACTGGGTACTACAAGAGGGATTGCCCTAAGGCAAAGAATGTTGGCGGTGTAGGAAGAGTGTTGGCAATAGGGCAAACCGAAGCAATAGCCGATCCCACCGTGGTTACGGGTACGTTTCTCCTCAACAACATTTATGCATGCGTACTCTTTGACTGTGGTGCGGAGAGAAGTTTCGTGAGTCATAAATTCAAACACTTACTTAATCAAAAACCCCATGAACTCAATAAAATATTCACAGTAGAAATGGCAAACGGTAAAACGGAAAGCGTAAACGATATGTTAATATGTTGTACGCTAAATTTAAATGAACACTCATTCCAAATCGATCTTATGCCGATTACTATAAGAAGTTTTGATGTCATCATCGGTATGGACTGGTTAAGCCTTCACCATGTCGATATACTTTGTCACGAAAGGGCCATTCACCTCAATCTGCCAAGTGGCAAAACTCTTGTCATTTATGGGGACAAACCCAGTACTAATTTGTAAATCATCTCTTGCGTCAAATCCCGAAAATACCTTCGAAAAGAATATCATGCCTTTTTAGCCCACGTGGTAGACAAGAAACGAAAAATGAAAGACATTAAAGACATTCCGAAAGTCTGCAATTTCCCCGACATTTTCCCTGAAGATCTTCCAGGAGTCCCACTAGAACGTCAAGTCGAGTTCAGGATCGATTTGATTCCCGGAGCTACCCCAGTAGCAAAATCGCCGTAATGTCTAGCACCAGCAGAAATGCAGGAATTATCCAGCCAATTGAACGAACTTCTAAGCAAATGATTCATTAGACCGAGCTTCTCACCATGGGGAGCACCAGTCCTATTCGTAAAGAAGAAGGACGGATCTTTCCGCATGTGCATCGATTACCGGGAACTAAACAAACTCACGATCAAGAACCGATATCCCTTACCGCGCATAGACGATCTGTTTGACCAACTACAAGGAGCGAGCTACTTCTCAAAGATCGATTTAAGATCGGGATATCACCAGCTACGAGTCCTGGAAGGAGACATTCCCAAAACGGCATTCTGAACTCGCTATGGTCACTACGAGTTTGTAGTGACGCCCTTTGGATTGACAAATGCACCGGCGGTGTTCATGGACTTGATGAACCGAGTATGTCGTCCCTTCCTGGATAAATTTGTGATCGTGTTCATAGATGATATACTCATGTATTCAAGGAGCAAGGAAGAACATAGCCAACACCTCCGACAAGTCTTGGAAACATTGAGGACAGAGAAGCTTTACGCAAAATTCTCAAAGTGCGAATTTTGGATCCGGAAAGTGGATTTCCTAGGTCACGTGGTTAGCAAGGAGGGGATACACATGGATCCTTCCAAAATCAAGGCAATCGAGAACTAGACAACTCTAAAGACTCCAACAGAAATCCGACAATTCTTGGGACTTGCCGGGTACTACCGGAGGTTCATACAAAACTTCTCGAAGATTGCTAAACCACTTACCACCCTGACTCAGAAGGGTGTAACCTTTAATTGGGGAGAAAAGCAAGACACTGTGTTCCAAACACTGAAGCAAGCTCTGTGCAGCACACCTGTATTATCCTTGCCAGAAGGAATAGAAGACTTTGTGGTCCACTGTGATGCGTCCAACCAGGGACTTGGATGTGTCCTAATGCAGCGAAGGAAGGTCATCGTCTACGCCTCAAGACAAATGAAGACGCACGAGGTAAACTACACGACGCACGATCTCGAGCTAGGAGCAGTCATTTTCGCTCTAAAGATCTGGAGGCACTATCTCTATGGCACGAAATGTACAATCTTCACCGATCACAAAAGCCTCCAGCATATCCTCAACCAGAAAGAACTCAACATGAGACAAAGACGGTGGGTAGAACTACTAACCGATTACGAATGCGAAATTCGTTATCATCCTGGGAAAGCTAATGTGGTAGCTGATGCACTTAGCCGAAAAGAATACACGGGCCGCCGAGTGAAATCCTTAACAATGAATATCCATTCACACCTATCCGCACGAATCAAGGAAGCTCAAATAGAAGCCTTGAAATCCGGTAATGTGGCGAATGAAGCCTTAAGAGGGATGGATAAGAACCTTGAAGTCAAGGATGATGGGGTTCACTACTTCATAAATCGGATCTGGACGCCGAAGTTTGGCGGATTTAGAGATGTGGTCATGGATGAAGCCCATAAGACACGATACTCCATACATCCCGGTTCCGATAAGATGTATCTGGACCTCAAGAAACTGTATTGGTGGCCGAACATGAAAGCTGAAATTGCTACCTATGTAGGCAAATGTCTGACTTGCGCCAAGGTCAAGGTGGAATACCAAAAGCCCGGGATTGTTGCAACAACCGGAAATACCTGAATGGAAGTGGGAGCGGATAACCATGGACTTCATAACCAAGTTACCCAAGACGGCAAGCGGACTTGACACCATCTGGGTGATCGTCGACAGGTTAACTAAATCCGCGCACTTCCTACCAATCAAAGAAACGGATAAACTGGAAAAGCTAACTAGAACATATATCAGGGAGATTGTACGACTGCATGTTGTACCAATATCCATTATCTTGGACCGGGATAGTAGATTCACCTCGAGGTTCTGGTAGTCGCTACAAAGATCTCTAGGAACGAGATTAGACATGAGTACCGCTTATCGCCCACAGACCGACGACCAAAGTGAGAGAACCATACAAACCTTAGAAGATATGCTGAGAGCTTACGTGATCGATTTTGGTAAGGCATGGGACACCCATTTACCATTGGTCAAGTTTTCGTACAAAAATAACTACCGCACTAGCATCAAGGTTGCCCCATTCGAAGCCCTCTACGGCCGAAAGTGCAAATCACCTCTATGCTGGGTTGAAGTGGGTGACACACAACTAGCAAGAGGAAAGGCAACGGACAACACTCTCACTGGGCCAGAAATCATAAGGGAAACTATAGAGAAGATTATTCAAATCCGGGAGCGACTGAAGGTTTCAAGAGACAGACAAAAGAGATATGCGGATAAACGACGGAAACCCTTGGAGTTCCAGGTTGGAGACCGGGTACTACTAAAAGTCTCGCCCTGAAGGGATTAATACGTTTCAGAAAGTGTGGGAAGCTAAACCCAAGGTATATCAGACCATTTGAGATCCTTGCCAGGATCGGTCCGGTGGCTTACAAATTTCAATTACCGCAGGAACTCAACAACGTACACCCTACCTTTCACGTGTCGAACCTAAAGAAGTGCTTGTCCGATGAGACCCTCGTTATCCCTCTAGACGAAATTGAAATCAACGAGAATCTACAATTCTTAAAAGAGCCAGTAGAGATCATGGATCGGGAAACTAAAAGAACTAAACAAAGTCGCATACCCATTGTGAATGTCCTTTGGAACGCCAAGCAAGGACCAGAATACACCTGGGAACATCAGGATCAGATGAAACAAAAGTACCCGCATCTTTTTCCTAGCACTCTATCTTAGATTAAATTTCGGGATGAAATTCCCTCTAATAGGGGGATGATGTGACAACCCGAAATATTTCAAACGAATGTAACATTCAAAAAGTCAAATATAATGAACTATTTAGAATCAAAGAAATCAGTTTAAAAAAATGAAGTGTTCTAAAATCTAAATTGGGATGCATAAAGTGTTAGATATCGTGCCAAGTTTTCCAAAAATATAAAGAACACTCAAATCTGAGTTATAATAAAGAAATTACAATTTTTCTAAGTTTCGGTACATCGGTAGACAGCTAAAAACTCGGGTTAAAGATCGAGCGATTTTTAGCTGACGCAACCTAAACGAGAGTTGAAGGTCTCTACAATAGAAGTACAATGGTAAAAAGAAAGACGAAAACGGACATCAGATAAAGAAGTTATGGATTTTTAATGAAATTATCCTGTCCCGGCCTATTTAAAATATAATATTAAAAATTAAAGTCAAAATTAGCTGACGAAATCTAAATGAAAGTTGTAGAGTATATTCTCACCTACGCGTGGATATAAAGAACGTCAAAAACGGAGCTCGTATGAGAAAGTTACATATTTTTGAAGTTTTTGGCACACATTACGAAGCTTATCCGAAGGAGTACGACCAACGTACTTCGGAGTACGCCCAACGTACGAGATGCATGGAATCGAATAGGCCACGTCGCCCCTACACCCTCTATTTCCATCCCATCCGAAGACCGGAGACCGTGACATCATCGCTGACGTACGCCCCGCGTAAGAGGGTACGCCCAACGTACGAGGGTAGTATTCCTCACCTATAAATACCATGCGAAACCTCTGAATTTCCTTGCCCATTTCTCTCCTCTCTCTCACTTTTACTCCTCGTTTAGCATCCCGAGACGACCCCGACGCCCCGGTTTCATACCTCAGCCCCGACGAAGGTCCGAAGCCCTGAGATTCTTGAGAATCTCGCCACTTTCCAGTCGGAGTGCCACCCGAGAAAAAGCTCGTTTTCTTCGAATTGTCACACTTTCCAAGTGAGTTCCTACCACTACATTTTCACGTCTTTTCATGTTTTAAGGGGGGGGGGGGGGGGGGAAATACAAGTGCAATACAAGAAAAACTCATCGTTTTATACAAATCCAAATACACCACCTATATTTTTATAAATGTTAAATAACTTCGATATCAACGTTATAATTTACATACAAAGTTAGTATTACATCGAGTTTTCATCACCAAATGGTACACACTTTCGGAAAAACTATAATGGCTATAGTTTACAAGTTATTCATTATATCTTTACGTAAACATTATGAAAATGAAATACTTTCATCTACATGAAATATAGACTTTTCTTTTTATAAATCTATCAATACTAAGTGTTGTGAGACATTTAGCTTCAATGTACTCTCAAGTACGCATTTCAAGCCCTGTATTATAAACCATAATCTCTTGGAGGGAGAGCGTGATATTTATGTATAGATCTATACAGGATTGACAATCCCGCACCTAAACTGTTAGCTACAGTTAGACCGACAGGTCTGGGGTGACAAACGTCATAACACTGCAACGCCTGAAGAACGTTGTTACAGGCAGTCTGGGTTAATAGCAGTGTTATAAAACTCACACGGAAGTATTAAAATAAGTTTGATTTATGAGACTCTTGAATGCATTCAGTAAATACATTATTTGGGTATAAATACACTTTCACTATTTTGAGCACGAAAGATATTATTGCACTCCAGCCTTTGGAACTTTTTCCAACTATATGTAAAAAATATTGGATTTTCTGGGAATCACGTTCAATTATTTTTGCTAAAGGACATACAAATTTTCAGTACAAAAACGCTTATGAACTCACCAACTTAATTGTTGACACTTTTTCAAAACTACTTGTATTTCTTAGGGAATTAGTAATATAAGTAACCATCAGCTTTTGGAGAAGGAACGCTAAGGCGTCTATTATCAAAACATTTTAAATCATCATATTTGTAATATTCTTTTGAAACATGTATTACACGCAACAATGTAATCTTTTATTATATTTATGATGGTTGTGTTTACTTTCTTTACAATATTCAACCATTATGATACTACGTGAAGTCATCCACCTCCGAATGTTTCCGCCATTCTGGTTTGGGGGTGTGACACCGAGTTGGGCTGTCTCGCCGAGTCTAGATACTGACTCGCTGATTCAGGTCGGGCAGAGGCCCGGAACTCGATTTTTAGCAGATAAACAAGCATTGCATCACATACAACAAAAACCAATCAAGGCTCTGATACCACTTATGGGTTTAAGCCAAAAGAACATCCTATGTGCTCATGCAAACCCTAAAACTTGGATCTAGGTTTCTCTATTGTACATGCAATTCATCCAAGACTCAAGAACCCTAATCTAGCATATGCATTTCGAAATTATCACATAAGAGCATATCTAGATGATTAGCTCTTGCCGAATGGCTTGAATCTTCTTATCTTTGGAGCTTAGAGTCACAAGTGTCACTCCTCTAATGACTTACAAACACCAAGAGCAAGACAATGTATTATGAGAAAGATGAGGATCACCAAAAATGTTCTAGGGTTCTTCCAAAAGAGTTCCTCACGTTTTTGGGGTTATAAGGGTCCTTATATAGTGAGGCAATTAGGGTTATCAGCTAGGAAACCCTAATTTGACTGCTTAGGCCCTAAGCATCCCATGGACTCCCTTTAGAACAGCCCTTGGACGAATTCCTTATGGGCTTCCCATAGAATTCGTCCAACCTATGTTCCAAGATGATCCATAGCCCAATTGCAACTATCTTATAATTACAATTCCAGTCCCTTAAGTTTAACTAATGTCTTTTAGTCACAAAATTAATTCTTAATTAATTCTTGACTAATATTAATTTAACAATATGATTTCTCCTTCAATATATTATTCATATAATATATTAATAAATCATAATTAATCCTCCTTCTACATAAATCATCATATCAAGTTGCTTTGGTGAAGGCAACCCAAAAGGACCGTGCACAACCGGATCAAATACTTACCAAATATAGTTACGAGCTTAGACACTAATCCAACAATGTATAAGTGTATATATATATATATATATATATATATATATATATATATATATATATATATATATATATGCGCAAATGCACATATGTAAGAACATTCATAAAAATATGTATGTTTTATATCTATATATACACATATCATATATGAATGTATAACTTTATATGCTATTCACATGTGTTATATGTGAATATATCATGTAATATTCACATGTGTTATATGTAAATATACCATATACCATTCAAAAGTGAATCTATGATGTAATATTTACATGTGAATATAAATCATGTAATATTCACATATAAATATTGCTAGGGTTGTTAATCGGGTCAATCCAATTGGATTTCAGGTTAAACGGATCGGGTTAGTCATGTTTTTTCTTTAAAAAAATTAACCATGAACCCGACCCTATTAAGTTTCGGGTTAGTCATGTTGGGTTAGTCGGGTTAATCGAGGTTAAAAATATAATTAAAAAAATATTTGTTTATTTTAGCAAATAACTTACAAGTATAAGGACCTAAATTGAAAATTTTAAAAAGGTGCACTCTTTTGTGTAGTTTGTGCATTATTGAATTGAAACATAGAATGAGTCGAGAGTGGTTGAAATTGACGAATTACATATATTGAATTTTGGTATGCTCTCTCTGAATGTAGCTTTTGAAAAATATGTCATTTTTTTTGCATTGTTATAATTTGTAATTAGTTAGTTTATAAATTGACTAGGTAAAAACTTAAATATGCAATACTTGTTGAAACACTCAATAATAAATTTCATGTCACGAGCAAAAGTTTAACATTTTAGCAACAAAACACATTGAGTTTGGAAATAAAATTAAAAGAAAAAAAGGCAATTGTATTTTATCCCTAGTTCCCTATTGCCTTATAAGTGTATCGTGTACGTCAAATTGAGAAAGATATCATTCATCATTTAGCTTAACAACTTGTGCAAATTGAGAAAGATATCATCATCATTTAGCTTAACAACTTGTGCAATAGAAATATGAAGAACTTATTAAGTATAATGTTAAATGGATTAATCGGGATAACCCGAGCCCGATTAAATGGAATTTTACATACCCGAAACCTGATCTTATATATATTTCGGGTTATTTAGGTCGACCTGACCAACCCGATTTCAATCTTTTGACCTGATTAAACCCGACTCTATTTGTCTTATACGGGTTCAGGTCGTGTAACATCCATTCCAGGTCTGAATCAACTTTTTATGTATTAAATTTTTATGAATCAACTTTTGGAACGTATAACTTAAATGATCCGCCACGACGTGGCCTTAGGTGCCACGGCATGGCAGGTGTTTTTAGTGAAAAAACCTAATTTTGGGCTATAGGCCTCGTATAAAGAACATTAAGGCTAGGGTTTCATGATCATTTAACATCCATCTCCCTCTCAAACTCAGAAACCCTAAGTCTAACCTCCATTGAAGTTGTGAGCTCATTCTTTGTGATTTTGGTGATTTTTGAAGGAAAAGGAACTCCTTGGTGCAGTAGTTACTTGGCAATAAACATTTTCTTCAACTAGCACATCTCCTGGACCTTAGTGAGTGTCCAAGATCCAACCTTTTACTTTCCATGTTACTTGATCTCTTGATTTTGTCCATTTTCTTCGTGTCTTGATGGATTTTGAGTGTTGGGATCTCATAAAGTTTTTGCAACTTTATGAATCTCAAGGTCAAATAGATTATTTGGTGTCTTGGATCTAATTTATAAATGAGTTTTGGTGTCATGCATGGAATTTTGGTCATTAAACCCTAGTTTTTGACCTATTGGGAATTCAATACATGCATTGGACATGCATGTATGGAAAGCATGGATTTTTATGATATTTTCCGTACTAGGAACCGTTCTTAATCGTTGATCATGAGATCTTCAAGATTAAGTGCTTAATGATTAAGTTATGATGTGTTTTCACCCTTTTTTAGACCTAGGGGTGAGATCTTTTCCTCATGGAAGGTCTTAAGGGATAAAGTTGGAAACTTTATCCATTTAGACCATGGAACGTGTCACAACCCCGAACCAAAACGACGGAAACGTTCGGGGGAGGATGACGTCATTGTATAATATCATAACAATTGAATATGAATGAAACATAGCATTAGAAGTGACATATATTGAAATTACACACTTACATTGTTTACATATTGTACTTGTTCATCAGTTACACAAAAGTGACCAAAGTAAAAATTCATAAGATTTCACCACTTGATCTCATAGCAGAGCTGATTACCTGTTACTGGATCCCTGAGAATACAAGTCGTTTTTAAAAGCGTCAACTAAAAAGTTGGTGAGTTCATAAGCATTTTTGTATAAAATGGTTTTATATTTGTTTAGAATAGTTCTCGTAGCACTTTTAAAAAATCTGATATTTTCTATGAAAATAGTTTGTAAGTCTCGTGGTAAAACCGTGAATATATGTGTGTGCATGTCCTTTGTTTCTTTTGTTTGTATTTGTGAAGAGTGTGTTCCTAGAAAATCCAACATTTTATGATGCATGAAAAACCGTAGTCTTAAACCCTAAGACCGAAAGTATAATGGACCGTATACTGGAAAATAATGTGTAGTTTTATAGTTGAATAAAACCGATGAAGTGTAAGCTTCCCGTAAACCAAAATCTTATTGTTATTCCCTATATGAGTCGTTACAACCATGCTTGATATGACTGATACGCCTGTCATGACGTTCTTCAGGCATCGATTTAAATAAGATATTTGTCACCCTAGACTGGCTCGTATAGCTGTAGTGAACAACTCAGGTATGGGGGTGTCAACCCCGTATAGATCTATACCTAATTACCTCGCTCTCCCTCCAGGAGACTCTGGTTATAACTAAAGGACTTACGGTGTACGCTAGGTAGGTACGTTGAAGGAAAGTCTTACAAGAGCCTTACCAGATTTACGTGAACTATGAATCATTTTTCTTGTAAAATGAAATAATTATACCTTTGAATAATTATATGTTCTCTAAAATGAAAGTGTGGTTTGTGACTCCCAAACTATACCAGTTATAGTTTATTATGAATGTTTTGTTAAGTCCATTTATATAATCAAATATATAAACACATCTAATTTATCATGTTTAGATGTTTTAAAAGATTATAACACATAAACTTAAATCTAAACACAAATATAAAACATTTAGTATGATGAGGACAATTTCTAGTTTTTGACTTTTTTGTCATTGTTTTTAGAAAAACTATAGAAAAATCATCGTAAGTTGAAATTTGGATCCGTAAATTCAAAGAGTTTAGAAAATGAGTATAATTTGTTCATAATTTTATTATAATTTTTAGTGGTATCAAACCAGTTTGAAAATATTCATCTTCATAGACCGGTCCGAAATCATTTCTGAAATGATAGGTAGTTTTGTGAAAATCGACATAAATTGTAGAAAAATTGTATGAACGTGTGCAAGTAATCTTTAGAAAGGTATAAACCTGATCTATTTGCATATTGAACAGATTTGAAAAATATTAAGTTTAAGATAGTCAAAACAGTCCGTGAATATACCATAACTTTTCTGTTGAAAGCTGGTGTTTAAGTTTAGATTATGTTTTGAGGTTGTAACTTGTATTTCCCCTCTAAAACTTGAAGAAAACATGATAACAACCTTATTACCCAAGAATTTTTTCCGTTTTCAACACATAACTAAGATGCATGTAATTATCCAAAGGTTAAACACATAACACATAGGTACTTGCAAATATCCAACGGTTAAACGAAATTTGACTTGTCTGGTTGTAAAAGGTCAAGGCGATCCGAGTCAACCTAACATTACTCCCGACAGGGCGATATTTATTTACAACAATGAAGAAGTTCGTGAAAGATTTTGCAAGTTTGTGATTCAAGAGGGATTGCCTTTCATCCACTTCGACAACCCATGATCAACACAAATTTTACGGGAAAAAATGCAACCTCAATATCGACAAGTAAGTCACACTACTCTTAGACGTGATGCTATAAAGTATTGGGGTATAGCCAAAAAAGATATGCAATTTGGATTTTGAAATTTAAAACCGGTGTTTCTTAAACTTGTGATGTTTGGTCCTCCACCGGAAATGTTTCCAAAAGCTATCTTATCGTCACGACACATTGGATAGACCCCTCTACTTGGGTAATGAATAAACGAGTTATTGCTTTTGAACTTTTTGCGTATCCTCACATAAGGGCACGACTATTTGTAGTTTTAATAAGCGTTATAGAGGCTTATAGTTTAGGTGACAAAATCTTCTCCATTTCGTTTCACAATGCAAGTAACAATACCACCGCCGCAAAAAGATTAATTGCAAAATATAGACCTATTTTGGATTGCATGTTTTTTCATAATCGATGTGTTTGTCACATTATTAATCTAGTGATACAAGATGGTTTAAAAATGATAGATTCTACAATTGAAAAATTCAAAACTGTGTTAACTAGAGTTTTTGGAAAAAATAAAGCTACAATCGTCGTTTCCATTGACGTAACTCCATATAGTCCTCATTGGGATGTTGACACTAGATGGAGTTCAATGTGCATGATGTTTGAAAGTTTGACACGTCAAAGAATCACTTTGTAATTATTTTACATCACAATTTCAAAAGGAAAAAACCCGGTTTCGGATTTTGATTGGGATTTGATGGAAGAGTTTGTGGAAATGTTAAAAGTTTTTAAACAATCTACATCTTTTTATCAGGTGTGTATTATCCTACAAGTTCATTGTTACTAAATGAGTTATGGTTGATGTCCGCACAATTGGAGCATTTTGAATAAAGAAGCGAAATATTTGTTTTGGTTACGAGACCAATCAGAGAAAATTTAGTCAAATATTTCAAAGAAATGTCACCACTTTTTACTTGTGTTGCGGCATTAAACCCACGTATCAATGTTACGGGTGTAGAAGCTTTGATTACCAAAATTTTCATCTCTTTAAATTAGCACAAAGATGACTCAAACTACATCCGTAACCAAATACACAATTTTAATAATACTTTTACTAGTTTGTTTGACATATACGCTACAAAATATGGCAATATGTCAGACACTTTTGCTAGTGTAACCGACTCTACTAATGGTGCATCGGATAGTAGTCGGTGTCGAATGGATTTTCATATCAACCTCTATAACTATCTTTTGGAGGAACAAAACAAACGAGCACTCACATAACCCCTAGTAGCAAACATGGAATTTATGTGGGGTCAAACTTTTTAAAATTCATGAGTGCACCACAATTTAAAATTTTGGATCTTTTGACTTGGTGGAGAGAAAAGGAAGCACAAAATTCTATTCTCTCCGTCAAGGTCCGTGATTTACTAACTGTCCAAGCTTCTACGGTAACTTCGGAATCCGCCTTTTCTTTTAGTGGTATAGTTTTATCAAAGTTGAGGATGAATCTTACCGCGGTTGTGGTAGAGGTTTGCGTTTTCTTGAATGATTAATTGCATTCGGTGGAACATATACAACACTTGGCATCACTAGAAGGCCCACTAGCACAAAATGTTGAACGAAGACTATAAACGATGAAGACGAACACGAAGATGAAGAATATGGTATTGATGATACCCCTAACCATTAGCGTGGCGGTTGAAGAAAATTTTAGTGAAGGGGACACGAAGTGGAAAACCATAAAAACTCTTTCTATTTGGCAAAATGTTATAACACCACTTTATTATTATTATTATTATTATTATTATTATTATTATTATTATTATTAGTTATCTAGTTTCTAAACTCTTTCTATTTCGACGTTTGATGTATTTATAACTATTTTAATGAACCTATGTTGCATTTTGTGTTATATATGAGGTTCTATTAATTTTTTTTTTTTTTTGTAAATTTCGGATCAGATCCAAACAAGATCATATTAAACTGATTCAGATTCGCTTAAGGGAAAACCGGTCAGAACTGGTCAAAACCGATTTGAAACCCGATCGGATTTTTGGTGAAACTGGATTCGCTTTGATGTCATCAAGTTGGATCAGATCGGATCGGATCGGCTGTTTGTGCATCTCTAATGTTTTGTGAAGGAAAATAAGAAGAGGGCCACTTAGAGTTGTGCTTAGAGCTTGAGGATATGGGATTAGCTCATCATTAACTAGCTTTTTGAGTTAAAAAGCTCACATCTTGCTAATCTATGATGCTAGATCTAGTTATGTTTCTATCTTATGCTTTTTGAGTCCTTGGAGTGATTGAGGAGCTTCTTGATTCACTTTAGAAGTGATTGATGGTAGATCTAGGTTTCTTTTGGTCTCTTATTCCATAAAAATGCAAGCTTTAAGGTATTTATGGACTCTTGCATGTGTTAAGACAATTTGTTAAGCTCTTAGAACCCTTATTAAGCCATGCATGCACGTAAAGTTGCCAACTTTACGTGATAAATCATATTTTGAGACAAGATCTAAGAGTATGGAGTAAGGGCTGAATGGATTGAGTGCTTAATGGTGTGGGATGGCCAAGTGGGGAGTATGTTGGGCATAAAAGCTGGTACGCTACACATACTAGCCCCAGAGCGTATACGTTAAGCATACGAGCTGAGTACGCCTCGCGTACTCGGCAATGGACTTCAAAATTTTGGGCTTTTCGATATTGGGCCCATGTTGAACCTTAGGAGTCTAGGGCTTTGATGGGTCATCATAATATTATTTTTGGGCTGATACTATTTATTTGACTCTTTTGGTTGAATGCCCGCAAAGGGATTTGGGCCCAATTTGGAAGATTAGACTATATTTGGGCTTTGGGTGATCATTTTGGAATTGGGCCTTTTTGATAGTTGGTTTGGGCCTTGGCTTTGGGCCAAGTTAGGTAAAGGGAAAAATGGTCTTCTACCCTAGTTTGGACTCTTAGGGTGAGTCGGGATCCAATTATTAATTGGATTTCATTTTATGATGACAACGCGAAGATTTTAGCGGACAAGCAGCCAGAGATTTATCTGTAATATTCAACAGTCTGAGGCGAGTTTCCTCACTGGGTTTAGCGAGTTGAAGGCACCAATTCCAACCCATGATTATTATGTTAGGACGCTAGATATCTCCATGACTCTTACATGTGTTATGTGTTGGTATGTATACCGAGCGGGACTCGATGCCGAGCTAGGCCCGATGATTGTATTGTATGCTATGGTCTTTGTGATTATCGTATGTGTTAGCATGATTATACGTTTATATTTTTATATGTACTGGGCGGGGCCCGATGTCAGGCGGGGCGTAATAAATGAAAGATCTGTAATCCGAGCGAGGCTCGATGTCGGGCAGGGCCCGAGGCTGAGTGAGACTCGATGTCGGGTGAGGCCCGATGTAGGGTGTGAGCCCAATATGTGCTTATTATGTATGACATGTGATAGTTTGGGGAACGCACTAAGTTTTATGCTTACGGTTTTCAGTTTACGTTTTTGGTCCTTTTGGTGCAAAAAGGAAGAGTCGAGGTGATTGCATTGCACACACAATATTGTTCCGCATTTTCATGATAACTCTTATATTTTATGATGTTTGGATACATTTATTCCACTTAGGATTTATGATGATGTTTTGGGATATTGCTTTATTAATTGAAAAATGAAATTTTCGGGTTTTATTTTTGGGACGTTACAGCAACAACTTCAAGTATGACCGTTGGGTGACCGTGATCACCTTGGGTAAATTGACCATGATGTGAGGTAAGACAATTTTTCCATGCCCAATGGAGATAATCTAAACCTCCTATCATTCCAGGAAAGCCATATACACTAGCATGATGTGCTTGGAATTGTAAGATGTCATTACTTGTAGGCTTACATAAATATTTTGGACCATAAAACTGAATCACAGTTTTAAAAAAAAATAGTGTAGACTATCTCGTGCAGTCCTATTCGAAATCCTAAAACTCTCGTCCAACGCATCAGGCGTGATGCCATATGCTAATTAACGAAGTGCGGTTGTGCATTTTTGTAAGATAGTGAAACCGGGTGTACATCTAACGTTGGAACGTTGTTGGAAAAAACTGCATTCCCTCGTTACATCTTCAACTATATGTTCATATAAACATTTGAACATTCTGAAGTGCCTACGAAAATAGTACCATTGATAAGTGGCATTCTCATAAAAGTAGTCTTGTATCAAACGTTGGTTGACCTTTTCACGATTTCTGAAAAATATATCTTCATGTTCTCTGTTGAGAACTTTTGGCTGCGTTATTGAATAAAACGTCATACGTTTGACCCGCCATTTGAACACAAGCAATAGCAGCATAAAAAATAACTTGAAATTTTTCAGAAGATGATATTTTCTATTAATTTTGAGAGAGAAAACAATAGAAAAATCTAAAAGTTTGGTTTTGATTTGAACAAATGAAGAAAAATGGTTTAGTTTATAAGTAAAAAAAATGTTTAGCTTTTTGACCGTTCAACGGTCACTTTTTGTATTAACCAATCACAATAGGCGGCCAAAAAAGGAAGAAGTGCGGTCAAACTGCACCCAAGACCGCATAAGGGGGTGGTGTTCCCCGCCTATGTGGAAAAAGGTGTGGTAGAGACTGTGCGACTCCCCACATTCTAATTGACTTTGCTTTTGCTTTGATCTCGATATAAGACAATATATAATGTCATTTTAGTTTGGGGTCTTACAAAATGGTAGTGGTTTTGACATTAAAATAGGTGGCTTTGAGTTGTAAACAGGTGCCAATAACGGGTGTTGTTTGGGGTCTTACAAAATGGTGGTGCCAATAACGGGTGTTGTTTGGGGTCTTACAAAATGGTAGTGGTTTTACAACTCAAAACCACCCATTTTAATGTCAAAACCACTACCATTTTGTAAGACCCCAAACTAAAATGACATTATATATTATCTTATATTGAGATCAAAGCAAAAGCAAAGTCCATTAGAATGTGGGGAGTCGCGCGGTCTCTACCGCACCTTTTCCCACATAGGCGGGGAACACCACCCCCTTATGCGGTCTTGGGTGCAGTTTGGCCGCACCTCTTCCTTTTTTGGCCGCCTATTGTGATCGGGGGTGTTGTTAAAAGCACCCGATTAAAGGTCAATACCACTTTGACTTATTTTAATAACCCTAATCGATTGGACGGATGACCTATATATTATTATAATTCTCACATTTTTAAATAACCCTAATTGATTTGTAGGGGTGAGAATATTAACCAAAAAACCGAACCATAACCAAATTAACCAATATTACCGAACCATTACAAAAATATATGGTGCGGTTTCTATTTTTGATTAACCGAATACATATGGTTCAGTTATCGTTTTCATCCAAAACCCAACCACTATTAACCGAACTGAACCAATAATATTAATAAATATTTTTAATATAATATAATATTAAATACTCCTCCATCCCATTTTTATTTTCCACTTTTAACTTTTGTTGTATTTATTCTTTTACTTTGACCTTAAACATTTATGTTTTTGATATATAATACTTGACACAAAATATATGAATGGATTGTATTTTAAATGAGTTTTTATTTTTATAAGTTTTATTAAGTAAATTATAACACAAATAAAAATATCTAAGGTCAGAGTTAAATAATAAATACTTCAAAAGTCAAAAGTGGACAATAAATAAAAGACAATGAGAGTATAATGTATGTAATATATTGAGAAATAAAATTTTAAAGGGAAATTACTTGGAATTAGATATCATAAGTAATCTCCTATCAATATAGTTATGTATACAAAGTCATTCATTTTTTTATAACAATGGATTTATGTTTTTCAAATTTTATAGAAAAATATTTTTATTTTTATGTCATTTTTGGACCATTATAGTTAACCAATATTAACCGTTAATCATATCTATTAACCGATTAAAACCGTTATCCAAAATCAATATTAACCATTACCCAATGATTATTGAAATACATTAATCAATTATAATGGTTATGATTCGGTTTTCTCTGTTGATTTTATGGAAAGTTTGCCGGTCCGCTACATTTGCCCGCTACATTTAAATGCTGTTCTTCAAATGTGTATTAAATAATTTTACATCTTCACCCCTTCTAGTTAAAACTTATTTTTAATTTATATCCTTTTTTATTTTGAAAAAATTACTTTCAACCCTTATTACTTTAATTTAATATATATTAATATTTCAATATATATATATATATATATATATATATATATATATATATATATATATATATATATATATATATATTTCAATTTAATATATATTAATCAGTGTTGCAGAAATTGGCATTTGATGGCCTCGAATCGATTACGATAAAGGTGTTTGACGGAAATTGGTCAAAATATGTCATTTCCTTTTAAAAGAAAAAAATGATTATTTGTAAAAACACGATAATTTTGGAACTTTTCTGACAATTTTCCTACATGTAAACTTGAAATTTTAACGTTTAAACTTATAACTTTCTAAAAAACGCTGAAAAATTAAGGGAAATAATTTCAAAGAGTTTGTCCATAAGAACACTTCCCACCCCTTCCATTTATCTTCATCACCGTGCAATGGACCCCATCCTTCCATTTGGTATTAGCCAAAACTAATAACTATATTTACATTTATGGTCCTTTAACTTACCCTACATTTAAAATAAATATCCTATCTTTATTTTAGCGCGGCGTAAATGAATACCACTACAATTAAATCATAATAATATAACTATACTTACATTTATGGTCCTTTAACTTGCCATACATTTACAATAAATACCCTATCTTAATTTTAGTGCGGTGTAAATGAATACTACTACAATCAAATCATAATAATATAACTATACTTACACTTATGTTCCTTTAACTTGCCATACATTTACAATAAATACCCTATCTTTATTTTAGTGCGGTATAAATGAATACCACTACGATCAAATCAAAATAATATAACTCTACTTACATTTATGGTCCTTTAACTTGCCATACATTTACAATAAATACCCTATCTTTATTTTAGTGCAGTGTACCACTACAATCAAATCATAATAATATAACTATACTTACATTTATGGTCCTTTAACTTGTCGTACATTTACAATAAATATCTTATCTTTATTTTAGTGCGGTGTAAATGAATACCACTACAATCAAATCATAATAATATAACTATACTTACACTTATGTTCCTTTAACTTGCCATACATTTACAATGAATACCCTATCTTTATTTTAGTGCGGTGTAAATGAATACCACTAGGATCAAATCAAAATAATAAGTATGGTATAATTGTCTATTTTTTAGGATTTGGGACGATATTCGATGATTTTTCAGGATGATATAAACAACGTACAACACTCATTGAGTTTCACTGGATTTGGTTCTGCACAAAATGAATATTGGTTGATTATGCCGGATACTGGATTTCTCATCGCTAATAACTTTGATGTAATTGTCTATTTTTTAGACAAACAAGGATCGTCGACCTGTTTTCCACTTTGGCCTGGTCCGCAAGATATTTAAATCATATATCTATTGTTATCGCCTTCATTTATAATTGGCCATTATGTAAAAGTTGATTTACAAGAATTACATTAAATGTCTACAGTTTTGTCACTTTGGCGTCATCACAGATCAGAACGTGCCGCTGGATGGGAAATACTGTATAATGCTCGACTTAATGCATATATTCCACTGAATGCACCACGTAATAATTGTAATATTCATATAGTTAATGTCCCTGATAATTAATAAAATTAAAATATGACATTGTTTGACGAAACAGTAGTAAATGAAAATGATAATTTTATTTGTTATAGTTGTGAAAAAATATCATATTATATTTTTTATTGTTCGTTTAATTGTTTGTAATCATTATTTTTTATTGTTCGAAACATAAAAAAACTCGAATTTAAACCGAAAAGTTTATAAAAAAACCATCTAATTTAAAAAAAAAATAACAAAAGAAAAGGTTAACCACCTTGAATTATACCGACAAATATATTAAAATAAACACGTAAATATAATTTTTTTAGGTTAATGAATGAAAATTATTAATAAAAATCAAATTATATATAATACGAAGTTAGCAAAAATGGTCATTAATGTAAGTTTTGGAAACCACATATACCATATTCGTAAGAAAAAAAATTATCAGGGACTGGCTTTGTGACTTTTGGCAAACCATAATGACAATTTTTGTAATTTTGATATATATATATATATATATATATATATATATATATATATATATATATATAATTTGAAAAAAAATTATATGAAATCTATACAAACTCTATTAAAATAAAGAACAAATAAAATTGTTATATAATAATAATAATAATAATAATAATAAATTTTTAAAAGAAAATAAAAAAGAAAAAAGAAGAATAAGTTAGTGTTTTTATTTGAAACAAAGACTAAAAATGTAATATTCATAAACTATAGGGATACAACCTATTAATTTTTAAATTAAAAAACTAAACTGAAAATAAAACCAAAATACAAGGACCATTTCTTTAATTTACTCTTAACAAAAAACATTAAAATAATTTCACGTTAATACCATGGTTATATATTTAATATTTTTTTAATTAAGTTTACCATTAATAGCTTTCAATAAATGGTTTTGATTTTTTTTCCAAGTGTATTTAAAATCCCCCGCCAATAACAACACCGTTGAAAAATAATGAGCTTAAAAATGTAAACAATTTAATTTCCAAAGTAAAAAGTCATAATTAGAGGGGTGAGAAAATCTGGGGTCGGTAGGACCCCCTTCATAACTGCAACACAATTTGATAATCTTAAAGCACTTGATAATAATTGGTTCAGATGATTGATACGTTTAGTCTAAACTCAAACAAAGATGAATGGATATGTGGTCTCGATTCGAACGGCTTATTCACGGTTGAAGCATGTAGGCGGTTGTTGAGTTCATCAAATCCTGATCCAGCATCGCATTCCTTTGCCTGGATAACCGAAATCACTATAAAGATAGTATGTTTTGTTTGGTGAGCCAAACAAAATCGCATTCCTTCTGCGATGACACTTCAACAAAGGGGAGTGAATTCCCTTTGGATGACTTGTAGTGTTTGCAACATGGATGATGAGTCAACTAACCATCTATTATGGACTTGTCCATTTGCAAAGGTCATATGGGAGTGGATATTAGATGGTGTGGTATATCAGTATCCCAATATGATAATATAAATAGAGTATTAGATTTCGCTGCAACCTGTGGAAACTATCCCAAAAAGAGAAGAATATTATTAGGAATTTACTATGGTACCATTTGGAGTTTATGGAAAGCACGAAATGATAGAATTTTTAGGAAAAATATAACAACTCCTGCAATAGTAACTGATATCGTTAAGGCATCGGTATTTATATGGTTCAAACAAAGGAGTAACGGTGGTAGTAACAATTTCAATTGGACTAAATGGTGCATTAATCCATTTGCGGACTAATTTTTCAACTTGGAGTTTAATTTTGAACTCTAATAGGAGGTCTTTTTGCATTATTTATCTCTAAATGTATCTCTCTCTCTTTCCCTCCTCCTGCATAGATACATGCCAGAGGTTTGGATTTTTCTTCTTTCTTCTTAATAAAATTTGCCGGTTAAAAAAAAAAAAATCTTGATAATAATTAACCAAGGTTGGTAAGGGCGTAAGGCACGTGCTAGTTCTATTATAACCGCAACTTATCATTATTAAATAAAGGCATCAGTTATTGTCATTATAATATAAATCATCAGTTATATAAGGAGAGAGAGGTCGATTAAGATCTTAAGTTTTACTAAGTGCATGCAAGCTGTCAATTCATTCTTTTAATTAGAAATAAACAATCAATTAGGTAAGGAGAGAGTTGACTAAAGCCTTAAGTTTTATATATTGTCATTTGCCAGCAGCAGCAGACGCAATATCTTCAAGCACATCAACTTTTATAGATCTTCAAAGGTTTTACTCTTGTTTCCTAATTTTGATCGATCATCAAAAAGATGCCGCTTCTAAAAGGGTTCGAAAACCTTAAAATGCAATTGGATTCTATAAAATCAGCAACCAACACATTTTCAAAAGAGAATCAAATCGGCGGAGGAGGATTTGGACCGGTGTTCAAAGGAGAACTCAGTTGGAAAGAGAAGACGATGATCACAGTGGCTGTAAAACGTTTAAATCGTGAGTTTGGCCAAGGAGACCCTGAGTTTTTCAAGGAGATCATTATGCTTTCAGCTTACAAACATGAAAATATAATATCCCTCTTAGGGTATTGTGATGAGGAAGAAGAGAAGATCCTAGTGTACGAATATGCATCAAAGCAAAGTCTCGACAGACATCTCCGCAGCAAGGAGTTAACGTGGGTCACACGCCTTCAAATATGCATCGGGTCTGCCCGCGGGCTAGCATACCTTCATGATCCTGCTGGGGGGCATCAAAGACTATTGCATCGGGATATTAAAAGTGCCAACATTTTATTAGATGAAAATTGGAACGCAAAGATCGCAGATTTCGGTCTATCCAAAATGGGTCCAGCCAACCAGCAAATCTCATTTTATATCACCCACAACATCAGTGTTGTAGGGACGCTTGGGTATACAGATCCGCAGTATATGGAGAGTGGGATACTAACAAAGGAGTCGGACGTCTACTCCTTTGGTGTTGTTTTGTTTGAAGTTTTGTGTGGGAGGTTGTGTATTACTGACCCTAATGATAGGTCTAAATCTTTGACTAATATGGTACGAAGATATCACAGACGGGACAGGCTAAATGAAATGGTTTGGTCTCACACAAAAGATGAAATTCATCCCAGTTCTCTTAAATGCTTTTCAACAATTGCCTATCAGTGTTTGAACGGAGAATACGATACACGTCCAATCATGAAGAAGATTGTGCGAGAACTTGAAACTAGCCTTGAATATCAAGTAAGATGCCTTTCCCCTTTAAATTAATATATATTTCGTTTAATTTTTTTTTCATTATAAATTCAAAAACATTAATAGGAGAAATAAAACCAGTATTCTACTTTGTCCCTTGATACTTGATAGTTAATTTGATATATATATATATATATATATATATATATATATATATATATATATATATATATATATATATATATATATATATATATATATATATATATATATCACATAATAACTAATTTTATATGGAATCTTATAAAATAATCATAGAGTTTGAAAAAAATTCTTATAGATGTTAAGTTTTTGTCAAAAATATTTCTATAAAAGATGAAAAAAGTAGATTAGTAAAAAAAAAGTCAACAATATGTAAGATATCATTTTTCATCCATTTTACATATGTAAAGAGAATTTGTTAAACATAATTTTTTTTGTTAACTTATTACATCTGGTATCGGATAAGTCAATTGAAACATTTCTTTAAAACCATGTTGCCATAGCTAATAAGTTAATAAGGATATTAACAAAAGAAAAATATCATTAGTTGCTTTAAACAAGGAATTGATCGACCCAAAATAATAGCGAGGGCAGTAACGGAGGGAACAACAACGATAATCACGTGTCCAACTAGTTTTATGATTTTATGCTTTGTAGCAAAATTTTATATTGTTGTTATTTTCTTTTTGGCATTTTTGAATTCTAGGAAAATAGTATTTTAAGTATTAAAAAAACAACCAATACTGTCGTCATAAATAGAAGCGACACCAATAGGAACTATATTGAGGACGTCATAAATAGAAGCGACACCAATAGGAACTATATTGAGGACATCGACTCAGCATTTAAGACAAATCATAACGACGACATGTTGTCGGTAAAGACAATTTGACGGCTTTAATCACTAATAGGTTAACCAGTAAAGACAATTTGACGGCTTTAATCACTAATAGGTTAACCATTAATTTGTTGCTCCTATTTAAAAATCTTGTAGTGACACCCCATAAATGCTCAAACATTATCCTTTATTCTTTATGTTAAATAAAGCATTATTTTTTTGACTAAAGAATACATGAATAGTTTTTTTGACTCCCTCTCCTATCATCATTACTAGGAAATATTAACTTTCTTTTCCAAATTGTAGTCAGTCGCAGACTCGAAGTCGTCCTTAGTGAAAGAGTTTGAACATCTCAGAATTGGACTTGATATCATAAAACTTGCCACCAATAACTTTGGTGAAGACCACTTCATTGCGGAAGGTGGATCCGCAGGGAAGTTATATAGAGGAGAATTTAAACACTCTAAGGGACAAGTCGTTTGCACTGTAAAGCGCTTGGATTGTACAAAGGACGATATGGATCTTTTGTTTTGGAGAGAGATCATGTTGTTGTCAAGTTATAAACATAAAAATGTCCTCTCACTTAAAGGATTTTGTGACGAGAGTGAGGAAAGAATCATTGTATATGACTTTGCAATTCATCAGCGTCTTGATTTTCTCCTACTTGACCCCAAATTCACATGGATCCAACGTCTCAAGGCATGTCTTGAAGCCGCATGTGGCTTGGAGTATCTTCATGATGATAAGGTTACCCAGAAAAGTGTCGTGCATGGTCATATTAGAAGTGCCAACATCTTGTTGGACAAAAATTGGAACGCCTATATTACAAATTTTGGCTTATCCAGATATGGACATGCCAATGAAGAACACAAGCTCCTTTTCTCTGATGACAAAAATGCCACTCTTGGCTATTTTGATCCCATATATAAAAATACAGTGCAATTAACAAAGGAAACGGATGTCTACTCGTTCGGTGTGGTACTATTCGAAGCTTTGTGCTCAAGGCCTTGTGTTGATAATAGTTATAAGGATGAGCGTCGATCTCTACCAGTATTAATAAGGAAGAACTATCAAGAGCAGAAAATAGATAGTGTTGTGGATGATAATCTAAGGCGACAGATTGACCAAAATTGTTTTGATACATTCGTAGAACTTGCATACAAGTGTTTGGAAAGTGATAAGTCACGACACCCCTCAGCGAATCTGGTCATGAAGACGCTCAAAACTGCACTTGAATATCAAGTACGTTGTTTCTTTTTTATTTTTTTCTTTCTAGTCAGTTATTTTTCTATAATCATCTTAACCTATTTTTTATTATAATTTGAAGAAATAGTTGGAACACGAATTTACATTGATATACCTACAAACATAAGATAAGAAATAGAAAGAATATATTCATACGGTAAACACTTGACTGGTTTATAATATAAAAGTCTTAATTTAGAGTAAAATTTTAAATTCCTCATAATATGAATATATATATATATATATATATATATATATATATATATATATATATATATATATTTAGTAAAATAATAGTGCAATTGTTATTTTATAGGGAGTTCTTAGTACAAAAACCATGTAAAATATTCCAATCATAAACTATTATGTGTAATAATATATTTGTTCATATATATATATATATATATATATATATATATATATATATATATATATATATATATATATATATATATATATAGTTTAGTAAAATAATAGTGCAATTGTTATTTTATAGGGAGTTCTTAGTACAAAAACCATGTAAAATATTCCAATCAGAAACTATTACACATAATAGTTTCTGATTGGAATATTTTACATGGTTTTTGTACTAAGAACTCCCTATAAAATAACAATTGCACTATTATTTTACTAAAAGACTTCTAGCTCATGTGTTATCTGGTATTATCATTCCTTTTTAGAGGTCGAAAGTTCAACTATTAGGACTAATTTATGAGTTGACCAAATTTGAAGTTCCAAAAAAAAAATTACACCATTGTTTGCTTCTTCAATAACACCCATAATTTAATCTTAAGTCTATTACAAAACGTGGTTAATTATTTTTTACCTACTTTTTGAGCAGGAGGTCTTTGAAGCAAAAACAAATCGCCTTTTGGATTTCGAGGAAATATGTCCTCCAGGAGGAAGCGATTTGGTAATTTTGTACACAACAAGCGTCAAAGGCATCCGAAAGACGTCCAAAGATTGCTCGAGGGTTCACTCGTTACTTAAAAGTCTAAAGGTTTTATACCAAGAAAGAGATATAGCGATGTACTCGGATTTCAGAGATGAATTGCAGAATTTGGGAAAATTATCCGCACTACCTCGGCTGTTTATAAAGGGTAGGTACATTGGCGGAGCAGATGATATTTTTCTGTTGCACGAGCAAGGAAAATTCCAGCCACTGGTTCGTGATATACTAAACAAATCTGAAGGGCCATGCAAAAGGTGTGCTGGAGTTCGGTCTGTTGTCTGCCGTAAGTGTAATGGTAGCAATATTTTGAAATCTGTTGAAGGGGGCAGAACGAGGTGTACGGAATGTAACAAAAATGGGCTTATCAAATGCCCCATTTGCTTCTAAAAATATTTATTTTTAATTTGGTCCGTGACATGTGTGTTGTTGCCACTTGCCACTTGCCACTATCAAGTGATGATAAATGTGATTCGAGTATTTATATGTGTATATGTTAATATCCCATATTATTGATGGATTACGGTCTCATCTTCCTCTATGCATTGAAGTAAAATCTCGTTTAAGGTCATACGGCGTGCCTTGTACCGCATACTGTGGTATACCGCATACCATGGTATAGTGCGGTATGCGGTAAACACTGCATCGACCTCCAAATTAAAAATGCGGTATGCATATCTTTTTATACAACTTTACCATGCGGGGAACAAAAACTCTCCTTCATATGTAGTATTTCATGCATAAAAATGTGTACTGTGGCGGGTGTGGTAAGATATGGTATAACACCCACTAGTTTTGTGGGGTGTGGTAAAAAATGACATGACACTTAAAAAGTATGGTAAATGTGGTATGATACCAACCTAATGCCACTTTTGGAGATAAAATCCAAGACCACACACACACACACACACACACACATATATATATATATATATATATAGAGAGAGAGAGAGAGAGAGTTAGGTTCAAATGTTTTTAACAAATATTGTGTGCCTAAATGCACCAATGAGAATTGAGGACATAATAAATCATTAAATAAAACATATAAGGGTATTATAGTAATCTTGTATATTTAATTATGGTGTTTCATTAACTTTCTAACACCTACGTTTTCTCCCCTGTTTATATTCAACCGATAGGCCGCAAAAATCCGTCAGAGATGGTTTCGATCAAAGGAGGGAAGTCTCTTCCCTTTCTTTTGTGTATAAGCAGAAGATCGATGTTGTTCCAAGTTTTTTTTTTTCTGCATCCATCGATCCCAACCATTGCAGTCAATCTTTATATTCTTGGCCTTCTAGAAGAATTACTTAGTGTCCATCCACATCGGTGGACCTCGTACCGCTTCCATTACTTCAAATCGATGTTTGATGAGTCGTTATTCCAATCGATTGCACCAATATAGAGGAGTCGAGAGAGGAAGATGTAGTGGATTCGAGACAGAAACATGCAGTCATCGTTTCAATTCGCGCTCTAACTTTATTTTTCATGTAAGTCGCCCTAATTTCTGTTCGATTTTAGGTGGAATGGAACACTTTTGATCTTGTTATTCTGGAATTGTTTGTTTTCTAATATGTTTTAAAGGTGTTTAATTGCATCTTCTGTTTGAACATTTTCCATTAGATCCGTCATAGATTTTGGGGAAGGAGATGAGTTGTTTTTATCGGTTTGATTGATGCTGATTTATTAGGTGCAATCTATTTATTCAGATAAAGATGGATTTGGTAAGGAGTTGTAAGGTATTGTTTCAATTATGTATATTCCTAATGGCTGTTTAGGTTTTTGTGGTTTCAATGTCAATGGGTGTTCTTTGTGTTTGTTCCTATTGTTTTACAATCAGTGTTTACTTTGTAGATGGTGAAGATTATGGATTTATACATACAGTTCCTGTGGCCTTCAGTTTATCTTGACACATAATTACCCTTTCGTCCCCAGAAAGCTGCAGCTCCCAGGGGCAACTGAGTTGGCATCAAAACGATGTGTTACTGCACCTTCTCAAGGTAATGACTGACTCCATTACATATTTCCATTCCATTCCATTCACATTCTCTCTCTCTCTCTCTCTCTCTATATATATATATATATATATATATATATATATATATATATATATATATCTTTTAATATTTTAGTTAATTGAATAATAATTAAAGGTTTGCAAACTTTAGCTTTAAATGTTTTCAAACTTTATAATTTTTGATTTTCACCTATAGCAATATAACCTGTTTGCTTTACCAAATGAATGTTCACCTAAAAATTCTTTCAGAATGAGAACAATATTCTCTTAGAATAAAGAGGGCTTTAGTTTGAAGAAGGCTATTATTCTTTCAGAATGAAGAAGGTAAAGAATATTCAAAACCATTCTACAAGAATAGTTATTCTATAAGAATTTCTATTGTTGTATTCTATCTGAATGCATTGAATTGTTTAATTTTTGAAAGTTGATTATCTTTTCTTTGTGGATTCAGATTTTAAAGAGGCTAACATTGATGTGGAGAAGGAAGAAAACATATAGAACAAGAGTGTATTAAACCAGAATGTGTTATGCTACAATATATAAAGTGTTGCTTAAAAATAATATTCTTCCAGAATAGATTAGTGTTTTTGTTAGATTTTAATGTTTTTTATTTTTTTATTTTTTTTCATAATGTTGTTATTATTCGATGAATCACAATCATACAATGTAATTATTTGTTATATTATTTAGTTCAAGAATTGATTTGTGTATTCTTTCAGAATGTATTTACTAGTTTATGTTTGGCATTCTATCATTCTGACAAAATAAAATCGAAAAATATATTTACTAGTTTATGGTTGGCATTCTATCATTCTGACAGAATAAAATCGGATTTTTAAATTTGAATTAATTTAAAATATTCAGATTTTTAATAAATAAAGGAATTAATCATCCCTAAAAATCCAAAAATTTCCTTTTTTAATATAGGTTAATTGACTAAAATGCCCTTATGCTGAAATTTGTGTGATTATATGGTACATGCTATCCTATTTTACAATCATAGACCCTCAAATCATGACCTTTGATTATATTTCATCTGATGGTCCAGATCTGTGCATTCTGGCACACAATAGTTAGTAAAAACAAAATAACCTAACCATATATATATATATATATATATATATATATATGAAGTGGTTCAAATGAGAACCACAAAAGATTAAGAACCTTAAGAATCCTCATTTAATAAGTGAATATATATTGTGAATATTATCAAGTACGTTAAAAATCGTGATTTTTGTCTTTTTGGTAAGAAAATGGCAAAATCGTAAATTTTTTTGGTCAAATATTTTCATGCATGCATTCATTCATATTTTAACACAAAACTTATATAAAATACAATTTTATACAGTTCATTTATAGTTTAATACACAAAATTCACAACTTAATAGAACTTATTTTACACTAATTCTCAAATTCAGAGAAGTCAAACTCAAACTTTACCACCACCACACGCTGCCACCAACCACCTGTGCCAACATTGCAACAATTCTTTCTTCCAAATGAGATCTGTATAAAGTCAGGCAATGACAAGTTAAATACTACATTCATTAATTCACCTATTTTGAAGTTAATGAAAAATAACTATAAAAACTAAGGCATTCTTACATATTTATACAACATAAAAAATAAATATATTCACAAGAAATTAATGCATATTTTTTTACATAAATGTCACAACTAGCATTTTTAGCTAGAAAATTCTATTCTCATGTAAACATCATCCATTGTAAGGCTTGTACTCTAAATGAATATCATACTTTATGCTCACTCAATATATTTCTTATAGTCAATAAGGGGTTGGAAACCTTAGAAATCCCAGTTCAAATTCATTATGGACTAGGAATTTTTTTTCATTGGACCTAATGGACCAATAAACCTTCTAGTTGACTACTTTGGGCCTAGAAACCCTAACTGGGCCCTAATTGGATCCACATTCATAAATCCTAACCTTTGTGCCATCATGGGCCTAAAATGAAATGGTGTACCCTAATGGGCCTTTTTGGGCTATAATTGATTTAAATTAACCCAAAAGGACCATAAATCCATTCTTTTGGTACAATTTGGGCCGTAAACCATCCTATGGGCTTAATGGGCCGAAAACTTACTGATGGACTTTATGTTTTCAAGCAAGACCAAGAATGAAGCCAAACTAGTTCACTTCTTGCTTCTTAGGCCCAAATATCGGCTCATGTGTAAAAAAAGGGGGGGGGAGATGGAAAATTAAAACATGCCACCTCAATATTGTTTAATGGTTAATTAAGCTATTGTTCAACATGTAACAAAGCAAGGATCTCATGTCTCCATGCAAGTCACCTCATACTTCTCTCCCCTCTCTTCTTTATCTTGCAGGCCGATACCTCACAACCACACCACCCTCTTCAAAATTTTCTCTTCAAACTCTCTCTACTCATGCAAAAACATCTTCTCATTTTCTTCAAGAATCTCGAGAACTTATAGTGCTTCAAGAAGATCTTTCACTTGTATTACCATCCTTGGTAAGTTGTTATCATACATAAGTTTTGATCTCTATCTTTAGCTAAACACTATTTCATGTGGCTTAATTTCGTGATCATGCCTTTTAGGACCATCGAAGCTTCAATACTTCTTCCAAGAAAGCATTCAAGCCAAAAACAACATCATATTCTTCCATTTCTCCCTAAAAAAACGAAGCTACAACCCTCAAGGTGAGTTCATACCCCTGTATTTTTGGTTTTACATATTTTATGGGGGAGAATACAAGTGAAATGTGTAGATCTATGTGTATTTGTATGATATGTGTGATTTCTTGTGTTTATGTGATGATTATGTGCTAAAATGGGATCTATTCGAGATTTCTAACTATAATGGGAAAAATATGTGATCTAAGACATCTTATACATATTAATATCAAGACAAAAGTGATATACAAGTTTGAAATGAGCAAAACAAAACACAAATCTTGTTTATGGGCCGTTTTTGACAAATAAGCAAAAAGATGGGTAAAATGATGCCATTTTTGGTTTTATAAAGGTTAAAAATGTCAAATTAGTTAAAATATGAGTTTTTATAAAAATCATGACTTTTAAACGACTAAAAATGTAAATTTTAGCTTAATGGGCTAAAATTTGGGCCTTTTGGTTTTTAGGCCCATAATTGCGAAAAACATGATTTTAAGGACTAAAATTGTATATTTATCAAAATATGAGTTTTAAAAACATAAATAACAAGTTTCAGGGGCTGAAAATGTAATTATTACAGGAAAGGAATAAAAATGTAAAGTTTGGATTTTTAGATTTAAATTGTAAAAATTTCGAAAATATGGACTACATTGTAAATCTTTTTAATTAAAGGGCTGAAACTGTCCAAAACCTTATTTTGGGCTGAAAATACTATTTGGATAAGTGTTTGGGCCGAAAATGTCAAGAAAAATAATCTAAGGGCCTAAAATGTTATTTTTCATAAAAATGGACTAAAATTGTCATTTTTATTAGAAAAGGGACTGAATTGGCCAAACAATTATTTTTGGGATTTTACGATTTAACAATTCGTTTAAACAAAACTGCCGATTTATATATTATACAAAACGGGTAAACACTAAATTTAATAGGCTCAAAATTTGTAAATTATGCTTAATGGGCCTTCATGACCCATTAACATAATTATTGGGCCCAATAATAATAATAATAATACATGTTGATTGGGCTTCTAGTGACCCAATTACATGCTTAATGAACCCTTAATGACTTTACATGCTATTGGGCCTTAGTGGCCCATCTGCATTGTTAGTAAGGTCCAACTTACTCATGTGCTCGATAACCTAAATTAACATACATGATTAATGAACCACAGTTGTTCTTATTTGTGTCGTTTGGGCTTTACTCATACTAATGCAAACAATAAAGGGATTGTGATCAATACTATTCAACTTCTCAGGGTAATAATTAGGATTAGTGAGAAATATGTGGTCGACACCAATAAGTGTCGGTCGTAGCTTGTAGTTATAACCAGAGTCTCATGGAGGGAGGGCGGGAGTTTGTGTATAGATCTATACGGGGGTGACTCCCCCACACCTGAGATATTCGCTACAGTTAGACTCGGCCAGTCTAGGGTGACAAAATCTTGATCAAAACCGGTGTTTGTAAAAATGCCAAGACATGTGAAATAGTCATTATCATGCATGGTTATAACGTCTCACATAGAGATCAATTACCATTTCACTATTATTTGGGAAAATTGACTTCATATATATATATATATATATATATATATATATATATATATATATATAAATATATGGTCGCACTATGAGATTTATACGAATTCACAAAACTATCACACTGTTTATATTGGAAAATATCGAATTTTCTGGGACTCCACGTCATTTCTATATCATTCTTCAACTGCAATATGAGAAATACTAATGTTAATAAGCCATATATACTAGTTCTGAAATTACACATATATGTACACTATTGGATCATCACATCGTGTTGCAAACAATTTTACTTATAGAAAATATCGGATTTTCTGGGTCTTACCAACAACATGAAACGTTTTATATCAAACATGCTTATGAACTCACCAACATTTCATATGTTGACTATTTTTAACATAACTTGTATTCTCAGGTAACAGATAAGCCGAAGATGATTATCATGTGTGATTAGGACTTCATGTTTTTTAACTTTCAAACAATATCCTTTTGAATATGTAATATTTGTTCAATGTACTTGATGTGGACTATGTAAGTTGTACTATGTAATGTTGGTGATGTATATGTTTGTTTCATGTATATTCATTGTTATGGTATTCAATTGTTAGTCACGCAAGCCCTCGGACGTTTCCACTGTCCGGTTCGAGGGTATGACAATAAATCAGTCAAATTTTAATACAAAAATTATATAAAAAATCACAGCAACATGCAGTCAATTCACAAACTAATATAGTTAATTATTGTTTAATATATAAAATTAAACCTTAATATAAAAAATTAAGAATTTAATACATAAAAAGGTCATATTCTTAACTTAAAATATACATTTATATATTTAGATCTAGAGGTTGGTGTTTTTTCAAAGTTTAATTTGCATAATATTCACAATTTAAATTTTATATAATTTAGTTCAAATTAGAGAAAATCATATATGTGTATAATGATTCTTTATTTCAAAAGCAAAAACAAAATTCATAAAAAATTAAAATCTTAATAAAACCAATTCACAAATTAATACAATCATTTCATAGTAATACATAAAACTTACAACTTAATACAATAATTCATAGTTTAATACATAAAATTTATATATGCACAACTATATTTTTTAATTTAATACTAACAATAATACGTTCATATCTAGAGACATTTTTATCTATTAAATTGTGAATTTATTATACTGAGTTGTAAATAAATTTACAGCTTAACACAACAAAATCACAGTTTAATACAATATATTCACAACTTATTTACAAGTATAATATCATATTTCAGTGTATAAACAACTCATTTATATTTTGATACATACATAAATTATCTCATACTTTATAAATAAACACCAAAAGAAAAATATATATGTGAATCATAAAAGAGGATAACTTATCTAAAAATGCACCAAGCACACCTAGATCTGACTACATCTGAGAAATTGGTGCGTCTTTTGTTTTAAATCTAAAAGATTGATGATATTTGGTGGCTTTTCAGACGATCTGCGGTGAGGAAGCGTGTTAGAAAACAAAAAGATTTATGAAATCACATCTAAATGTCAGATCTGAGCAGATCTATGTAGATATGTGTCACACCCCCGAACCAGACGGCGGAAACGTCTGAGGGATCGCTTGACTTAAATTGAATCATCACAATGAATATACATGAAAATTAACATAAACATCACCGTGCATTAATACATTACAACTGACATTGTTCACATCAAGTACATTGTCTAAATGTTACATTTCCATAGCACAAATTGTTTGAAAGTTTTCAAAACATAACATCCTAACATACTTTGTATTACTCTTCAGCTTACCTGTTACCTGAGAATACAAGTTATTTTGAAAAACGTCAACATATGGAATGTTGGTGAGTTCATAAGCAGGTTTGGTATGAAAATGATTTGTATAGTTTATAAAACCTAGAAAATCCGATATTTTCTGAAACCACAATTGTTTATACAAAAAGTGTGAAGATCCATAGGTTTATGCATGAATGATTTTAAAACGTGTGTATATGAGAGGTTTGGCGTTGTAGTTATTGAAAGTACAAGTGATTAATGTTGATTACCCTGGAAAACCTGATATTTTCCAATAAAACAGTATGATCGTTTTGAATTATTACACCGTCACAACGAATGCTTACGAATTCCCTTGATTACTCAGATGGTATTGGATTTATTATGCGAGTCGTTATAACCATGCATGATAATGACTACTTCGTCTGTCTTGGCATTCTAATGAACGCCGGAATTGATCTTAAGATTTTGTCATCCTAGACTGGACGAGTCTAACTGTAGCGAACAACTGAGGTGTGGGGGAGTCACCCCCGTATAGATCTATATACAAACTCTCGCTCTCCCTCCAGGAGACTTTGATTATAACTACAGACTACGACCGACACTCATTGGTGTCGCCCGTTATTACTCACTTAATCCAAATGAATTTGATTAACCTTGATTAATGATCTGATTTTTGTTTACTTGAATAGTTGGTAAGCCTAACAGACGAGGAGAAGAGGACCACGAGGTCCTACTAATAACGCTTGTTATATAAGGCTGTCGAGTATACGAAGGACGCGTTGGACCATTTCGCATATGATTTACTTAGACCTTACTAGCAATGCTAATGGGCCACTGAGACCCAATAGCACGTAAAAGCCATTGAGGGTCCCTTAAGCATGTAGTTGGGTCACATGAGGCCCAATAAACATTTATTATTATTGTTGGGCCCAAAAGTCATGTTAATGGGTCATGAAGGCCCAATAAGCATGATTATAATCTTTCAAGCCCAACAATTTGAATATTTACTTGTTTTATGTATAGTATAATTGTCGGAAGCTTGATTGAACAATTGTTAAATCACAAAGGCACGAAGCTTGTCGATTGTTTATAACGATATTTGAAAATATTTGTATATTCTTCATTCTATTTTCATAAGTTATAACTTGGTATTTTGACCCAAATATCTTAGTAATAAAATAATTGACTCAAAAATATTGTTTTGACCTATTCAGACCTTCTATAATAAAAATGACAATCTTAGTCCCTTTTTAATAAAAAAAATGACATTTTAGGCCTTTAAACTTTTTTCTTGACATTTTTGGCCCAGAGACTTATTTAAATAATGTTTTTAGCCCAAAATTTACTCTTTGGCAGTTTCAGCCCCTTTTGTAAAGGATTTTTATTTAAAGTCCAAACTTTTCGCAAATTTTACAATTTTTACCCAAAATCCAAAAACTTTGCATTTTTGATCCTTTTTGGACAAAAAGGGTCATTTTAACCCCTGGAATATATTTAGTTGCCCTTTTACCCACTTTTTTGAGAAATTTACCATTTCAATCCCTTAAAACACATTTTTTCGCAATTTTTGGGCCTATGGGCCGAAAAGCCCAAAGTTTGGCCCAATAGACTACAATTTTCATTTCTAGTCCTTTGAAAAGCATAATATTCATAAAAGCTTCTATTTCAACTGTTTGGACTCTTTTGGTCTTTATAAAAAAACGTAAATGACAATATTTCCCAAACTTTTGCTTATTTGACAAAAATAGCCCAATAATGAGTTTTATGTTGTAACTTTTTTATTTTAACCCTTATGTGGTAGATTTTTTTAACTTGTTACGTGTAATACTTCCTAGATCAGATATTTTTCCTCCTTGAACTATATATCTCGAAATCCCTTTCATTTTTGGCACACATATATCACATAAACACAAAAATCACACATAGCATACAAACACACATAGATCTACACATTTACTTGTATTTGTAACAACGTGAATTTTCAATATAATTTTTCATTTTTAAAACATTCATTCATTCATAAATAGTGTCAAACACATTGTATCGAATGTTATTATCACAATAAATCTCCCCAGAATCTCTACAAAAACTTCAATGCATGTGTGTGTACGAATCATGCCGGCGTCTTCCCGCGCTCATCACTAGTACCTGAAACACATAACACAACAAATGTAAGCATAAATGCCTAGTGAGTTCCCAAAAATACCACATATAGCACATACGCCACTCGAGGCTATAATACGACCCTCCGGTCGATGTGTCTCAGCGGGACCCTCCAGTCCCGTAGCTGGTTGGACCCTTAGGTCCGTTCATAGCTTGTTGGACCCTCTGGTCCGGTCTATATCATCGTACTACATACAAATATCACGTAGCACATAATCTCATACATAACACATAAGACCCTCTGGTCATCGCATAGTACCACTCTAGGTAACGTATAGCGAGAAGACTCACATCGATGTCTCGGTAAATATTTGACTCGGAAGAAGTGTGATCTAGCCTCCGCCTAATCACATAAAGTAATACTCTCATAAATACAACTGTACTCAACCCTAAAAGTCAACAAGGTCAACGGTCAAACTTTGACCCGACTCGATGAGTGCACTAGGGCGACTCATCGAGTCTACACTTGTCCACAGTCTCTTTTAGACCCTCTCTTGGCACGTCGAGTACTTCCCTGACTCGACGAGTTCAACCTGGCATGAATCGCGGGGCCACCCCCACTCAACTCGCCGAGTCTCAAGAACAACTCGGCGAGTTCCAACTTGAACTCAGTCCTCCTGACTCTCCCTGACTCACCGAGTCATTCCCCAAACTCGACAAGTCCACTCACTGAGTGATTAACGGGCAACCTTCATACTACTCGCCGAGTCTGTTCTTCGGACTCGGCGAGTTCATGCCATGCACAAACTCAAAACAACTTCTGAGGTCAGATCTGTTCCATACAATCATAGATCTGGCCTCCCCAAGCATGATAATCACGTAAATTTCGGACCTTGACACCCATATAACATCTAAATTGTCCAAAATGGTGTTTTAGCCCCAAAAATGACATTCCAAGCTCGTGACTCCCAAAATGACTCATAAAGCTCCAAGGGTTAAGGACTTTGGACCTCTTTGGGTCCAGATCCAGAACACAAACTCGAGAAGGGACCAAATACACCACTTAATCAACCTCTAAAAGGGTTAGAAAACCCTAACATTAAGAATCAACACCAAAACTGAAGAAGGTCCGAGAATAATACCTCAATGAAATATCTATGAGCTTAAAACCACCAAAATCGCACCTCCTTCAGTCTCCTCTTGCCTTGAACACTTCCTTCTTGCAAAAACACCCACAAAAGTTCAAGATTGGCCTCTCCTTCCTCACAAACGCTCTAGATCTCTTTAGGGTTTCTCTATAGGGGTTGGTGGCCGCAAATGACGGCCATAAGGCCCTTTAAATAGGTCTCAAACCTTGGAAATTAGGGTTTCATTAAACAGCATGGACTCGCCGAGTCCACTCGAGAACTCGCCGAGTCCAGCTGTGAACTCGCATATGAATCCGTGACCATACTCGGCGAGTTTAGATGCCAACTCGCCAAGTCCCCCCCATAATATCCAAAAAATAAAAGAACAAAATATAATACCTGGGAACCCGGATGTTGTAATTCTCCTCCACTGGAATCAGACTTCCCCCTCAAAGTCTCACACTCTGAAAACAACTCTGGATGCTGCTCCCGCATCTCACGCTCCGGTTCCCAAGTCAAGTCTGACCCTTTCCGATGCTGCCACTGGACTTGCACCAGTGGCACTTCCTTGTTCCTCAAAACCTTGATCTTCCGATCCCTGATCGCCACCGGTCTCTCGGCATAATTCAGGCTCGCATCCACCGGAATATCTTCTAATGGCACCACTGCCGACTCGTTGGCTATACACTTTTGCAACTGCGACATGTGGAAAGTGTCATGAATCTGGCCCAACTCTGCTGGCAACTCCAAACGATAGGCTACCCTGCCTACCCTCGCGATCACCCTGAAAGGTCCAATATATTGGGGCCCCAACTTGCTGTTGGATTAGTGTCTAGGTTCGTAACTATTTTGGTATGTACTTGACCCGATGGTGCATGGTCCTTTTGGGTTGCCTTCACCAAAGCAATTTGATAGGATGAATTATGGAGAGAGAGGATTAAATATGATTTATTAATATATTATGAGAATAATATATTAAGGAGAAATCATATTGTTTAATTAATATTAGTCAAGAATTAATAAGAATTAAGTTTGTGGCTAAAAGACATTAATTAAACTTAAGGGACTAGAACTGTCAATTGTGTGATAGTTGAATATTGAGCTAATGGACTCCATATTAAAGGGGTGGAAGAATTCTATGGGGAAACCCATTAGAAATCGTCCAAAGGCCTTTAAGAAAGGGGTTCATGGGTTGCTTAGGGCCTAAGCATCCAAATTAGGGTTTCCTTGTTAGATAACCCTAATAGCCTCACTATTTAAGGAACCCTTAAGCCCCAAAAAAATTGGTGAACTTGTTCTCTAGGGTTTCGACACGTTTTGGGCAGCCTCCTTCTCTTCTCTTCTTCATCCTCTTACCCTTGGTGTTTGTGAACCATTAGAGGAGTGACATTTGTGACTCTAAGCTTTCTAAAGTCAATACAAGAAGGATTTGAGATTTTTATTGCTACATAACAATCAAGGTATGATCTAAACCCTAATTCATATGTTATATTTATTATCATATATTAGATCTAGGGTTGGAAGTCTTGGATGAATTTCATGTACAATAGAGAAACTTAGATCCAAGCATTAGGGTTTGTACGAGCACATAGGATGTTCTTATGGCCAAAACCCTTCACTTGCCTCTCTTCCTGAATCGGATAACTCCTTTCCAAGGAGAGACTTTCAGGAGCACGTAGTCGCCGACCTGAAACTCGAGCTCGGACCGGCGTCTGTCCGCATAACTCTTTTGATGACTCTGAGTGGTCAACAACCTCTGTCTGACCTGCTGGATCTGCTCTGTCGTCTGAAGCACAATCTAGGTGCTGCCCATCACACGCTGCCCTACTTCTCCCCAGCAAATAGGGGTTCGACACCTCCTCCCATACAACAGCTCAAAGGGCGGCATGCCAATGCTCGAATGATGGCTGTTGTTATAGGAAAATTCCGCTAAGAGCAAATACGTGTCCCAACTCCCACTGAAATCCAACACACATGCCCGGAGCATGTCCTCGAGTGTCTGAATCGTCCGCTCACTCTGCCCGTCAGTCTGTGGGTGGTATACGGTACTAAAATGCAGTTTCGTACCCAATTCCTCATGAAACTTCTTCCAGAATCTGGAAGTCAAATGTACATCTCAATCTGAGACAATCGAGATTGGCATTCCATGCTACAATATCACCTCCCTCACATACATCTCTGCCAAATTCTCCGCGGAAGAGCTCTCACTGATGGCCAAGAAGTGAGCACTCTTCGTCAACCTGTCCACAATCACCCAAATTGCATCGACACCCCTCGCGGTCCTTGGCAATTTGGTGATGAAAACCATGGTAATTTGTTCCCATTTCCATTTGGGAATCTCTAATGGCTGCAACTTACCATGTGGACGCTGGTGCTCGACCTTCACCCTGTGATTAGGTCAAGCACCTCTCTACAAACCATGTGACATCCCTCTTCATACAGGGCCACCAATAATCCTTTTTTAGGTCCAAAAACATCTTAGTGGCCCGGCCCCGGGATGGATCGAGAATTTCGATCGATGAGACTCTTCCATCAAAATGGTACATGTTCTGCCCACAGACGGTACCCAAATCCGACCCTAAAATGTCATAAGCCCCCGGCTGTCGGTAACAAATTCCGATACCAGCCCGACAACTCGCTCCCTCTTCTGGCTTCACAGCCTCATCCTGGGCCCCACGAATAGCATCCAGCACTAGGGTCATCATTGACAATCTCAAACAAACATCTCGAATTGGGGCACCCTCCACCCTACGGCTCAATGCATCGACTACCACATTAGCCTTACCCGGGTGGTACAGGATCTCACAATCATAATCCTTGACCACGTCCAACCACCTCCTCTGGCGCATATTCAGGTTGGGCTGATCCATCAAATACTTCAAGCTCTTGTGGTCCGTGTATATCGTACACCGAACCCCATACAGATAATGTAGCCAGATCTTGAGGGCGAACACTACCGCTCCAAGCTCCAAATCATGAGTGGGATATCTCGACTCATGAGGCTTAAGCTGCCTCGATGCATAAGCAATCACATGCCCCCTCTGCATAAGCACCGCTCCTAATCTGGATATCGATGCATCACAATAAACCACAAAATCTTCCATCCCTTCCGGAAGAGCTAACACCGGTGCTTCGCATAATTTCTGGCGAAGTGTCTCGAACGAGGTCTGCTGCTCCGGACCCCAAGAAAATGCAACACCCTTCCGGGTCAACTTGGTGAGTGGCACGGCGATCTTGGAGAAATCCTTAATAAATCTCCGATAATAGCCGACCAAACCCAGAAAACTCCTGATCTCGGTGGGTGACCTCGACACCTCCCATCTCATGACCTCCTCAATCTTGGCCGGATCGACAAATATCCCATCCTGGTTAACGAGGTATCCCAGAAACTGACCCTCTCGTAGCCAGAACTCACATTTGGTGAACTTGGCATAAAGCCTCTCCGATCTCTGAACTCCGAGGATCTCCCTCAAATGCTCCTCATGCTGCTCTCTGGATCTCGAATACACCAATATGTCGTCGATGAACACAATCACTGAGCGATCCACACATCGGTCTGCACACCCTGTTCATGAGATCCATGAACACTACCGGTGCATTGGTGAGTACGAAAGGCATCACCACGAACTCGTAATGCCCATAACGAGTCCGGAATGCTGTCTTCTGGACGTCCTACTCCCGCACCCTCACCTGATGATACCCAGACCTCAAATCGATCTTGGAGAACCAAGATGCTCCCTGCAACTGATCAAAAAAATCATCGATCCTCGGCAATGGGTAACGGTTCTTAACCGTTAGCTTATTCAGCTCACGATAATCAATGCACATCCGAGCGAACCATCCTTCTTCTTGACAAAAAGGATAGGCGCCCCCATGGCGAACTGCTCGGCCTGATAAACCCCTTCCTCAACAGCTCCTGAAGCTGAGAGGATAACTCCTGCATCTCCGGAGGCGCAAGGTGATAAGGCGCCTTAGCGATAGGCGCAGCTCCTGGAAACAACTCAATACCGAACTCTACCTGCCTCTCCGGAGGCACACCTGACAATTCCTCTGGAAACACATCCAGAAACTCGCGCACTATCGAAACCTCATCATCTGACTTCAGTCTCTCTGAAACAACCCTCACATCCATCACATATGCCACAAATCCTCTATAGTCCTGCTGGAGACTCTGTCTCGCTCTGGCGGCCGAACAAAATGCTGACCCCGCACGTGTTCCCTCATCGTGCACTGTAAGAACTCCCCCACTAGGGTCTCGAATCGTCACCAACTGACGCTCGCAGTCTATCACAGCTCCAAATCGGCTCAACCAATCCATACCCACTATAACACACACGTTCCCCATCGTGATCGAAACCAGATCTATCGGAAACTCCACACCGAAGATCTCAAGGACACATCCTCGAATCACATCCGAAGCATACACTGCTCGCTCATCAGCTATGGAAACTCGTAGAGGCCGATCCAACGCCTCTCGACGGATACTAATATGTTGACTAAATGCTATGGAAACAAATGACCGAATCGCACCCGAGTCAAATAATACCAATGCAGGCACAGAACTCACAAGAAAAGTACTTACACATATCATCATATAAGAATAAAACTCAACTCAAATAAAAGATGAAAATAGAGTACATACCAGCCACAACATCGAGCGCCGTGCGGACCTCCTCTGCGGCCAACTGAAATGCTCTCCCACGAGCATTCGGGGCCTCGACCTTCACTGGCCGAACCTCGGTAGTCCTAGCAGCAGGCGCAGATCCCTGTGTTGATCCCTGAAGAAGCTGCGGGCACTCGGCCTTTCGATGGCCGGTCTGGTTGCAATGAAAGCAAACCGAGAATCCCTTGGGGCAATCCCTCGTGATATGCCCCTCCTTCCCACACTTGTAGCATACCCCAGCCTTGTACGACCCCTCGTGACTCTTACTGCACTTCCCATAAGTGCGGCCCTTCGTGCCTCCAGATCTCAAATCAGCAGGTCTAGCCTGCTTGGCTGCCGGCTGAGACTGAGCCGGCCGCCGATCCATCCTCTGAGACTCGGCCTCCTCCCTGTCCTGAGTCTCCAATTCAATCTCCCTCTTTCGGGCATTTTCCTGGAGCTCAGCAAATGTCCGGTAAGTTGAGTTCGCCACGAACTCCTGAATATCCCTCCTCAGCACACTCAAATAACGGCTCATACGAGCCTGCTCAAACGACACCTGCTCATGGCAAAACATCGCCCTCTCATGAAACTTCCTGGTGATGACTGCCACAGAATCAATACCTTGCTTGAGGGTCAAGAACTCCTGAATCAACCGTTCTCTTTCCACCGGGGGAACATACTCCTCTCTGAACATAGCGGTGAACCTCTCCCAGGTCACCGCATAAATCTCAGCCAAAGTGAAGTTCGCCGTCACGAACTTCCACCAATCCTTCGCTCCCAGGCGGAGCTGGTTCAAGGCGAACCGAACCCTCAAGTGCTCTGGACAAGAGCACGTATAGAAACATCCCTTGATGTCAGAGATCCACCTCATAGCGGCAATCGGTTCCCGCGTCCCGTCGAACTCTAGTGGCTTCGTGTTGCTGAACTCCCAGAACAACAACGAGTCACCTCCCTGAGGTTTGGCAGCAGCAGTAGCTGCAACTGCAGCAGCCTCAGTCAGCACAGCGTACCGCTCATTAAAGGTCTCAATCAACATGGTCTTGATGTCCCCAAACATCTCGGGAATCTCAGCCCGGATGGCAGCAGCAACCTCCTCATGAATCAATCGACGAATCTCCTCGTCGCTGACACCACTGCTCTCAGGTGTGTGTCGGGTCCCAACCATGATGCTTCTGAAATACAACAAAAATTATTAGAGACTCGATCAAGCACACACCTACTCGATGACGCAACCCTACTTGTCCTCCGTTGTCCAAAAGATTCTTACTTGGAATGCCCACTGATCCGATGTCTTCAGTAGTACGGGCCTAATACTACTTACCACACCGCATCAGTATTCACTCCAAGTCCTCCTCCTTGGATCTTGGATTACAAGTACTCTACTCTCATGAGCTCCTAACTGCTATCTACTTGCTCTCAAGGCATCTCAGCAGTAGAAATCTCCTAGGCTAAGGCATCACAGATCAGGCCACTCTAGTCCTAATATGTATACCTAGCCTACTCTAGCATGCATAACATAACATATCTCATAACACATAATGTAAGGGTACTTTTGGGGATTCACCGTTCGGGCGATGGCTGATCGTACACACGGCTCTGCTCTGTTTGTCTCAAAAATCTTTTTACTCTTTTCAAAATTTTTACTTCATTAGCAAAAATCCTTTCTCAAATCCTCAGTTTGAGTTCAGATACGCCCGAAGATGCATCCAAATCCCTCAAACCAAGGCTCTGATACCAACTTGTAACAATGTGAATTTTCAAAATAATTTTTCATTTTTAAAACATTCATTCATAAATAATTTCAAACACATTGTATCAAATGTTATTATCACAAAACATCTCCCCAGAATCTCTACAAAAACTTCAATGCATGTGTGTGTACGAATCATGTCGGCGTCTTCCCGCGCTCATCACTAGTACCTGAAACACATAACACAACAACTGTAAGCATAAATGCCTAGTGAGTTCCCCAAAATACCACATACAACACATACGCGACTCGAGGCTATAATACGACCCTCCGGTCGATGTGTCTCAGCGGGACCCTCCAGTCCCGTAGCTCGTTGGACCCTTAGGTCCGGTCATAGCTCGTTGGACCCTCTGGTCCGGTCTATATCATCGTACTACATACAAATATCACATAGCACATAATCTCATACATAACACATAAGACCCTCTGGTCATCGCATAGTACCACTCTAGGTAACGTATAGTGAGAAGACTCACCTCGGTGTCTTGGTAAATATCTGACTCGGAAGAAGTGTGATCTAGCCTCCGCCTAATCACATAAAGTAATACTCTCATAAATACAATTGTACTCAACCCTAAAATTCAACAAGGTCAACGGTCAAAATTTGACCCGACTCGGCGAGTGCAATAGGGCGACTCGGCGAGTCTACACGTGTCCACTGACTCTCTTAGACCCTCTCTTGGCACGTTGAGTACTTCCCTGACTCGACGAGTTCCACCTGGCATGAATCTCGGGGCCACCCCGACTCAACTCGTCGAGTCTCAACAACAACTCGGCGAGTTCCAACTTGAACTCAGTCCCCCTGACTCTCCCTGACTCACCGTGTCATTCCCCCAACTCGACAAGTCCACTCACTGAGTGATTAACGGGCAACCTTCATACTACTCGCCGAGTCTGTTCTTCGGACTCGGCGAGTTCATGCCATGCACAAACTCAAAACAACTTCTGAGGTCAGATCTGTTCCATACAATCATAGATCTGGCCTCCCCAAGCATGATAATCACGTAAATTTCGGATCTTGACACACATATAACATGGAAATGGTCTAAGATGGTGATTTAGCCCCAAAAATGACATTCCAAGCTCAAGACTCCCCAAATGACTCATAAAGCTCCAAGGGTTAAGGTCTCTGGACCTGTTTGGGTCCAGATCTAGAACACAAACTCGAGAAGGGACCAAATACACCACTTAATCAACCTCTAAAAGGGTTAGAAAACCCTAACATTAAGAATCAACACCAAAACTGAAGAAGGTCCGAGAATAATACCTCAATGAAATCTCTATGAGCTCAAAACCACCAAAATCGCACCTCCTTCAGTCTCCTCTTGCCTTGAACACTTCCTTCTTGCAAAAACACCCACAAAAGTTCAAGATTGGCCTCTCCTTCCTCACAAACGCTCTAGATCTCTTTAGGGTTTCTCTCTGGGGGTTGGTCGCCGGAAATGACGGCCATAAGGCCCTTTAAATAGGTCTCAAACACTGGAAATTAGGGTTTCATTAAACAACGTGGACTCGCCGAGTCCACTCGAGAACTCGTTGAGTCCAGCTGTGAACTCGCATACGAATCCGCGACCATACTTGGCGAGTTTAGATGCCAACTCGTCGAGTCCCCCCACAATATCCAAAAAATAAAAGAACAAAATATAATACCTGGGAACCCGGATGTTACAGTATTCTCCCCCATAAAACATGTGAAAACCGAAATAGAGGGGTATGAACTCACCTTTTCTTGTTGGTCACGGTTTTGAAGAAAAAATGGAAGAAAGTGAGGTGATTTTCGGCCCTAGCAACACATTGATGTAAATCTCGAGTTTATTGAGCTTCTAAGGAGTAGATCACAAAAATTGTATGAGTTAGGAAGAGGTTTTGGTGAAATAAAGAGACTAGGTTATGGATCTAATCAACAACTTACCAAAGATGATGATTCTTATGGAAGAAGCCTCTTGAAATGTTCCAAGATCTCGAAATTAGGATGGAGAAGAAGATGTGCTTGAGAGTGTTTGATATGAAAGTTTGAAGAGGTGAGTGTGTGTTTGATTTTTTGCCGAAGGGAATAAGAAGAGGAGAGGGGAGAAGTTGTGAGGTGATAGATGCATGGAAACATGAGAATGGTGCATGGAAGTATGGGAATTATTGCTTGGATGCCGAATGTGTAATAAGGAGGTAGCTAACCCTCCTTATTTCATTAATTTCTATTTTTTTGTCTTCCACTTGGGCCGAGAGAGAGAGAGAGAGAGAGAGAGAGAGAGAGAGAGAGAAGAGAGGAAAGGATTTGGGCCTTTAGTGCTTAAGTCCCATAATGTGAAGCCTAAATTAATGGTTTTTGGCCCATTGGGCCCTTAAGAGGTTTTATGGCCCACTTTATATAAAAGAATGAGTTTTATGGCCCATTAGGGCTAATTAGATTTGTTATGGCCCAATAAGGGTATTTTATTTCATTCTAGGCCCATTATGGCCCAAATTGTTAAAATAAATGAAAGTGGGTCCAATTAGAACCCATTTAAGAGTTCTAAGCCCAAAATAGTCAAATTTAAAAGCATATTGGCCCATTAGGCCCAATAAGGAAATCCTAGTCCAAATGGACTTAAACTGGGATTTATAATGTTTCCAATCTTTACTTGACTATTAGCAGTGTTTGTATAGAGTATTTGATGAAACTTTGGTTGTTATTGAATAAGGATCATACATGCTTTCACATTTTTGGTTGACAAATGTTATCATTGTTGTTGTTACAAAGCACAGAATTTCTAGTTGTGACATAATCCCCTTGTTATAGGGAATTTCGTCCCGAAATTCTTTTTGAAGCTAGATTTGCGAAGAAGAGAATAAGTGAGGGTACTTCTGTTTCATCTGGTCTAAAGTTCCCATGTAAATTTCGGTCCACGCCTAGTGTTCCATTGAACCTTTACAATCGGAATGCGACTTTGTTTCGTATGCTTCACTTCTCTGTCCGTTATTTCAACTGGTTCCTCGATGAGCATGAGATTCTCGTTGATTTCTATTTCTTCTAATGGAATGACGAGGGTTTCGTCGGATAAGCACTTCTTAAAATTGGAAACATGGAACACAGGGTGTACAGTGTTGAGCTCGACAGGTAGCTACAGTCTATAAGCCACTGCTCCCAATTCGAGATCATGGGTGGTATAATTCACCTCATATATCTTTAGTTGTCGGGATGCATAAGCTATCACCTTCCCATGCTGCATGAGTACACAGCCTAAACCTTGATTTGAAGCATCGCAGTAAACTACGAAGTCCTCTGTTCCCTCAGGTAGTGATAGTACCAGTGCACTGTAGAGTGCTTGCTTCAGAGTTCAAAATGCAGCTTCTTACTTATTTGTCCATTCAAAGGGTACACCCTTTTGTGTAAGCATGGTAAGTGGCTTGGCTGTTTTGGATAAGTTCAGGATGAAGCTCCTGTAGTATCTTGGGAGACCTAAAAATTGACGAATCTCCATGGGTGTCGTTGGAATCGCCCATCCTTCAATGGCTTTTTAACCTTAGAAGGATCCACATGTATCCCTTCTTGACTAACAACATGACCCAAAAGGTTCACGCTACGGAGCCAGAACTCACACTTAGAGAGTTTTACGTATAACTTTTCGGTTCGTAGGGTTTCCAAGATTTGCCAGAGATGTTGGCCATGCTCATCTTCGCTTTGAGAATAGACTAGGATATCATCGATGAAAACAATGACAAAATTATCAAGGAATGGTCGGCAGATTCGATTCATCAGGTCATCAAGTCCATGAATGCGGCAAGGGGCATTCGTTAGACCGAAGGGCATTACAACAAATTTGTAATGTCCATAACGAGTTCGGAAAGCGGTTTTGGGGATATCCTCTTCCCGGACCTTGAGTTGGTGGTATCCGGATCACAGATCTATCTTAGAGAAGTAACTTGCTCCTTGGAGTTGGTCAAATAGATCGTTGATTCGCGAAAGTGGATAGCAATTCTTGATGACGAACTTATTTAATTCCCTGTAGTCAATACACATCCTAGAGGAACCGTCCTTTTTCTTGACAAAGAGAACCGAAGCTCTCTAAGGTGAGAAGCCAGGTCGGGTAAATCCTTTGTTCAAAAGCTCACTGAGTTGGCTGGACAGTTCTTGCATCTCCATAGGAGCCAACCTATAGGGCGATTTGGCGATGGGTGTAGCTCCTGGCACAAGGTCAATTCGGAACTCGACTTATCTTTTTGGGGGTATCCCTGGAAGATCTTCGGGAAAGACATCCGGGAAATCGCAAGCCACGAGGATGTCCCGAATATTGACCTCCTCCTTGGACTTATCCACTATGTGAGCCAGAAACGTCAAGTCTTTCTTTCGTAGATACTTCTGTGCCTTAATGCACGAGATAAGACAAAGGTTCGCACTGGATTTGTCTCCATATATAATTAGGATTTCGCGATTTGGGAGGTGAAGGCGAACGACCTTCTCGTGACACATAATTCTAGCATGGTGGGGGCTTAACCAATCCATGCCAATAATCACATCAAAACTCCTAATGTTTACAAGCATCAAGTTTATTTGGAAGACGTGATGATTTAAGGTCATGGTACATCCTACGTAGATTTCCCCAGTTGATTCTATTTTCCCATTAGCCATTCCCAACGTAAAGGTTTCATTAAGCTTCTGGGGTTGTTGTTTTAGCAAGTTCTTGAATTTATTACTCACAAAGCTTCATTTTGCACCGGTATCAAATAGGATGCATGAATATGTGTGGTTTAGGAGAAATATACCAGTGACAGCAGTGGGATCCTGAACCGCTTCTCCTTGACCCATGGTCAGCACTCTCCCTGCTCCTCTATTCCCGGGGTTGTTGACGTTGGGGTAGTTTTGACCGAGATGCCCAGTCTTTCCACATCCATAACAAGTGTGGCTTTCCCCAACGTTGTTACCGCTGTTGTTGGTGTTTTTGTTTTTGTTTTAGTTACGGTTATTGTTATTTTTGTTTCCCTGCTGCTGGTTCTGGGGAGGATAGGTCCTGCAATATTTTTTCGTGTGACCCTTTCGATCGCAACCGGTACAATGCATCTCTCTACATATTCCATGATGATGGAAACTACATTTGTCGCATTTTGGAAGACTTCCAACATGTGTTCTCCCTAGTTTAGGTGTAGTAGTTGTCATGGCAGCATTGACAACAATAACATATTGTTTCTTCGAGGATCCTTGAGTTGGCTGTCCCTTTTTCTTACTCCTAGACTTTCGCTTCTTGCTCTTGGGCTTGGGGTTTGGAGTGCCTTGATAGGATTTCACTTGTTGGTTTCTGTGGTTGTTACTTCTACTGGAGTTGTCGACGTTATTTCCACCTTTGCCGGTGTTGTTTGCATTGAGTTGTGCCATAGCGACGGTCATGGCAGTTGTTACAATAGCTTGGAATGTAGCATAGTCTATCTGCAGGATTGGTGTCTCACGGGTGGGCTTGTTATTTCTGCGGGATGACATCTTTTGTTGCATGATGATAAGCAGGATCATAAGTAACGGTGGTCATTTCCGGTTGTACTCTATAAGCTTCGTGTTTTCGTCGTAGGATTCACAATGTTTTGCTCTACATCCCTATGATGTATTTATGATCGTAGGTAATTCGTAAATCTTTCACAAATATTAAGTCGTATTCATAGAGTTCATAGGTTATTTCGGTTTCAAGGTTCTTGAGTATCTAACGGTTTCGATGGTTTGTTTGTGCACATATGTGAAACCCCATATTAAAACACATTGCATTTCCACTAGAAATAGTCATTTTTAATACAGGAAATTTTCCTAAAGGGCATACAATCCATAGGAAAATGTATGATCTGACGGTATTATGAAATAATATCAATAGAAACACAATACTATTAGGAGATACGACTGATTCTACATATTGTAAACTTATAATAGCAAATAGCAGAGTACATTTTGTCAGTTACGATGACGATGACACTTAATCGTCAAGCTGACGTATCAGGAGTTCAGCCAGTTCATTCACCTCATGGGTGATTACTTCTTCCCTTTGCTCGGCTCGAACGACTCTAGCTTCGGCCGCAAAGAGTTGACGCTTGAGATTGGTTATTTCTTTCTCAAGAGAGCGTATGTAGTTTGTATCACTTTCCTGAATTGTGTGCGGGTCTGATAGGGCTTTCGATGGGTGGGATTTACTAGATGTCTCCTTAACGTCCTTTCCTTCATCTGACTTGTAGTGACAAAGAACATGGTTTGGCATGCGGAATTAAAGTATGCACAATTGAACATGGTGATTTGGGTGTTCAAGAGATGTATTGATTGTATATGGTGTTACACAAAAAGGATCTAGATCTAGACTACATAAATAACACATCCTTACACACTCACTTTTACATCCCTCAAGCACACCTCTACAAGTGGACTAAACCCACCTTATATAGAGGTGTTTACATGCCTTTCTCTCACTCTCTATCTCTCATGTGTCAAAAGGAAAATACTCCACATGCAAGTGGGTTTTACAAAAGTCAAACATTTACAAAGTCAATCATGAATAACTTTGTACCCCAACATTCTCCCCCTCAAAGTTAGGAATGAATGACCCACTTCAAATCTTCCAAAGTCAAGCAACTACGATGTTCGAGCCTCAAAGGTGACACATGTCGAAACGAACTTCAATCTTTAATTCTTCCATGATTCTTCAATTTGGGCTCTAGGATGTAAAACCAAACAATCCGAGCAGCAACGAATGATTAACTCCAAATAATCACCCAAAAGTTATGCATAAAAACACACCCCAAAAATCTTCAATAAAACCAAACCCATTTCGAATATATCACTTCCGAACTTCCAATTGCATCATCTCGTAAACTTCAAAACTTCAAGATCACTTCGGTCTTCAAATCCGCGTAATATGAAAAATTCAAGTTCGAATTTCCATATAAAACTTATCCCCCTTTTTATAATTGAAACTTGATTATAAAACTCCAAGGAAAAAGAACGTGCTCTATTCGGAATTTTTTGTATCAAAACTCCCCCTTAACATGTTGCATAAATTTTGTGCTTCAATCCGGGAAATCCAAAAAATAATCAATTTTTATTTTTGGTCACGGATTGCCTTTGACAAAATTTCTCAATAATGGATAAGAATTGTCAATTTCAAAATTCTGCAGTGACCCGGTGCGCCCAAAATAGTAAAATATGCAAAACTCTCCCCCTATTTCAAATATGGGTAAAAAGCGTCAATTTGCACAAACTGTAGGGGCCAGGAATGTACTTTCTTCAATTTTCAGCAAAAAACAATCATTTTTCGAATTTGGGTGCAAACTGCCAAAAATTCAAAGCCTCAAGGACTATTTTCAAAAATTTTGCCTTTGTGCTCAAATCATACGAAGAATCCCCAAAATATACGAAGCTCCAAAAAAACTTCGAATTTAGGTAAAAAGTGTCAAACATTCAAAACTTGCTTTAATTTTCAAAGTGTCAAAAATTCCAAGGTTCAGGGGTCAAATTCGAAACTTCTACTTTTGTCCAAAATCATACGAAAACTTTTTCATAAATTGTACAAGCTTTGATTTATAAGAAACTAGTTGTGAGACCCGTATGTTATACGGGTTGGATAAAATAAAAAGAAATTAAATATGAAGGTTTAAACAAAAATTTATTTAAATTTGAAATTTAAAATTTAAATTTAAAAAGAAACATATTAAATACTATATGAGTTGTAATATTGTAATTTATTGGTTATTTTCAATTAAGACAATTATTAATTAAGATGTAAATATGATGTGTTAATTAAGAAAGATAAAAAAATGAGAAAAATGACAAATGGAAAAAACATTTATTCAAAAATATCACAAAATGACAAGTGTCAAAACTCATAAAAGATTGACATGTGGCAAAAAAAGCCTCATTTATTAAGAAGGACTTTGCATATTCGTGCGAAAGTATAGAGGCTGATTTCTTAAATTCGTCTTTTTCTTCTTCAATTTACACGAAGCATACTAAGCCTATTCAGTGAACAGTAACCCTTCGTACAAATCCCAAACACCTCCTTCGAATCAAAATCACAGTCAACGATTATTCAACCCATCCTTCACACCCTTCGTTAAAAAAAAAATTCGACTGTTCATAAATCTAGATCCAAAAACCTTTCTTTTCCATTATTTGATCTGATTTCAAACCATTCGAACATCATGATCTCATCATTACCAGCAATCGACTCCAATCCTAGACTATCGTCTTTCGAACAGAAACCCAAAACCGAGATCAACAGTGTATCCTTTACTCTAGATCATCGACTTTTGCTTCAAAATAATCAATCGATTTCCAAGTCGTCATCAACCCAAGCCTTCGCATTTAACGACTCCAAACTTTTGTTATTACCCTTCAAACCAAATTGTGATTTCGTCTGCCTTTGTCTACAATCAACCAGAATATCGATCAACAAATCCCAGTCTTCGATTTTAACAAGTCTCTATCGACCATCTACCCAGGTTACGCTTTTAGTCAACAGGTTTTCGAAATCAAAAACTTACAACCAACAATCTTAAACCTCCGATTGTTCATCTCGTTCTGTTAACAGTTCGATTTCAATCCATCATCCTTCAATCTACATACCAAGCCTTTGTTCTCAGTGTTCAACAATCGACAACATGTTACATCAAAAATCAATTTCGTGACCCAATAGATATCGATCGACTTAGAATTAACGTATATCACAAATTGAAATTGATATCAATGTTGAGCTAAATCATTCGAGTCACAATGAAACATCCAGATTTGAATCTAAACACAAATTTCAAATCGATTCAAATTGTATTAATAACCCAATTTTGACTTTCAATATTGACTCTTCCAAGACTTCAACAATCATTCAAATCAAAATCAATCGACATATGAATTTCGACTCATAATCAAGAAATTGATTATTTATTTTAATCGATCTATCAACAACTAGAAGACGACGATGATTTGATTCACAAATCTAAAACAAAAAGTATTCGATCATTCAGTTTCAAAATGGGCTAAAAAGTGATTTAGTCTTGGGCTCAATGAAATAGTAATCAATTTATGGAATTTGGATCAATTGAGATATTTGTATGGGCTCAAGAATTGCGAATAATAACGAGTTTTGAAAATGGATCAAAATCAAATTATGCTCAATTATGAATATGAATAGTGACAAGCAAATGAAATTGGGCTTAAAATTTGATTCAAATGAACAGTTTCAATTTGAAAATCGGATTAGACAAACAAATAGGATTGAATTGGGATTTGATCAACAAAAAAAATATTGGATCAACAAATGGGGTTTTCAAGAAAAATTTGATACAACGAGTCAAATGATCACAAATCAAAAACGTAACGCACGAATCATCAAAATTAAGAGAGATCATAGAGAGAGACTCACCAAAATTACTCAAATTGCGACAAATGTTGCTAAACCGAGAATCTTTCTTCAAAAATCATCTTGATCTTGAAAACCCGCTCTGATACCAATTATAGTGACAAAGAACATGGTTTGGCATGCGGAATTAAAGTATGCGCAATTGAACATGGTGATTTGGGTGTTCAAGACATGTATTGATTGTATATGGTGTTACACAAAAAGGATCTAGATCTAGACTACATAATTAACACACTTACACACTCACTTTTACATCCCTCAAGCACACCTCTACAAGTAGACTAAATCCACCTTATACAGAGGTGTTTACATGTCTCTCTCTCTCACTCTCTATCTCTCATGTGTCAAAAGGCAAATACTCTACATGCAAGTGGGTTTTACAAAATCCAAACATTTACAAAGTCAATCATGAATAACTTTGTACCCCAACATGACTCCTGGTCAGATTCGTCATATTCGTAATCAGTCACCACATACTCTTCTGGTTCCACTCCGGGTCCCACCTCCTGACCCGTTGCAAGGCCTCCTTCAGGGTTTTCTTCAGGATTGTCATCTTGTTGTATTTCGGCCATATCGCCTGCGTGGGAGGTGTAGGTGTGAGAAGTGTGCGCATTGGGGTGTATAAACTACTATTATCCCTAAGATGTTTTGGTTGTTATATAAATTGAGTTAATGTTCTCTTCTTGGTAACAAAAGGTATGTGTTTAAGTTTACTGACCATCGTGATTTCCCCAGGGCATGTGATAGTTGTATTCCAGAGGATATGTAGTTGATCAGGCTACATTCGCCCCTAATACAACTGTGAACCGTCCTGGCTTAATAGAGATGTCGGGATCCTCCAATCATCTTCTTTGAATGGTTTTTATGTTCATTTTCCTAAGTCGCACAAGTAAGAGTATTTATTATTATATTTTTATTTGTTTTGTTCATAGTTATTTAGTCCCTTGTTGGGTTTATAGTTGCATATCAATGTGTGGTTAGATATGTTTGTTCACTATAAACAGAGCTCTGATACCAACCTGTCACACCCCGAACCAGATGGCGGAAACGTCCGAGGGCTCGCGTGACTTAAATTGAATATCATCACAATGAATATACATGAAACATAAAATAAACATCACCATGTATTAATACATTACAACTGACATTCTTCACATCAAGTACATTGTCTAAATATTACATTTCCATAGCATAAATTGTTTGAAAGTTTTCAAAACATAACATCCTAACATACTTGGTATTACTCTTCAACTTACCTGTTACCTGAGAATACAAGTTATTTTGAAAAACATCAACATATGGAATGTTGGTGAGTTCATAAACAGGATTGGTATGAAAATGCTTTGTATAGTTTATAAAACCCAGAAAATCCGATATTTTCTGAAACCGCAATTGTTTATGCAAAAAGTGTGAAGATCCATAGGTTTATGCATGAATGATTTTAAAACGTCTATATATGAGAAGTTTGGAGTTGTAGTTATTGAAAGTACAAGTGATTAATGTTGATTACCCCGGAAAACCCGATGCTTTCCGATAAAATAGTCTGATCGTTTTGAATTATTACACCTGTGACAACCCAAAGTTTATTCCGTTATTATGCCCCGTTTCCGTTAAGTCTAAGCTAACATCCCGAAGTAAGTCTAAGCTAACATCCCGAAGTAAGTAAATATCTATTACTAATGGAAGTTTGCACCACTACTACTGTTAATAGGCATAACTTTTCTTCACCTATGTTACTCACATGAGATTTATTACTGTACTTTTACAACTGAAGGTTTTCAATGATAATGCTTACACATAACTCAAAGGATTTAACTTACAAAGTACTTTTCTGGAAAATATAGGATTTTCTAGGGATTTCTACTACTTATAAACATAAATTTCAGTTTTTATTCTATAAGTTTGAAAACACTTTTATACAACAAAGACACTAAATTCTTATGAACTCACCAGCTTTATGATGATACTCGTTTTCAAAATAACTTGTATCCTCAGGTCAAAGATAGACAGGTACAGGTGCAGCTTTTGGAGAAGATGGAGCACATACAAGACCCGTCTTTTATTTTGTTATACTTTTGGTGTGTATGAAACTTTATAGAACACGTTTGTAATTAAATTTACTATATTTATGCAATGGTTGTTGTCGCTTGTTTTACTATTATGCAATTGTTATGATACTGTACATGACGTCCTCCACCCCAGAACGTATTCCGCCGTTATCGGTTTTGGGGTGTGACAGATTGGTATCAGAGCATTGTTTATAGTGAATCAAGTATATCAACCTATAAAAAGATATACAAACTATAAACACTTCGGGACTAAAACACTCTGACCAATAATATATACTTATAAATACTAAAATATTTAATTAAGTATATATATATATATATATATATATATATATATATACACACACACACACATACACTCACCACTACAAAAGGGTCAGTATCATACTAGAATAAAACAGAAGTATTAAGATTGTTGAACAACACAATTAAGCTTAGAGACATATAGTCACATCTGGGTGGATGTAGCCTGATCAACTACATTTTTCCAGGAGTGACTAGCATGTGCCTAAGAGTGATTGTGGTGTTGCAACAAGTCTAAAAACTTACCAACACTACCACAAGAACGTTAGAACAAGAATACTATAGGAGTATTCTGCATTCTACTAACTACATATGTGATAACTAAAAGGGTCGTTACTAGTAGGAAAATAGTTGCTAAGTGGATACACCACAGTTACATGTGACTAGGGCGCTATAGACTCAGAATTTGTGGCCTTTGCTTCATTTCCTGTTCCTGTTTGATTGGGGATCTGAAGTTAGGGTTGCTTATTCGAAGGACTATCTTGCTTCAGTTGCATGTAATTGGTATGCACTAGGCAAGTATTAGGTCGACTAATAACGACTCATCTAATAAGTATCCTAGGTTAGTACATCTATTAAACTTTCTTTCCCCCTTTATCGCGTAGATAGCATGGTTGGCTTCCACCATCCCGGCGATCCGTATTATCCAAACCAGGGAAATGGAGGATGGCTCGATGAGGAGTCAAACAATGATCACCCGATCCCTTTGGATGATCATCATGCTGAAGGCTTCTCGGACAGCTCCAGCTCCGAGCTAGAAGTTAACAACCTACCCTGTAACGTCCCAAAAATACCGGTAAAAATTTCATTTTTAATTTAGGTTAATACATAGAAACGTCATTACAAAACATTCATAACAATAATCCATGTCTGAAAACCGGTAATATCATAGTAATAATTAAGAGTACATCCCAGAAATCTATAGTGCGGAAACAAGAGTGTGTGTGATATGCGGCTATCGCGTCGGCTCCTTTCCCCTAGCTGAAGAGGTACCTGAAACAACAACTGTAAAACGTAAGCACAAAGCTTAGTGAGTTCCCCCATCGTACCACATGTTGGATTAATGTCTAATTCCATAACTATTTTGGTATGTACTTGACCCGATGGTGCATGGTCCTTTTGGGTTGCCTTCACCAAAGCAACTTGATAGGATGAATTATGGAGAGAAAAGATTAAATATGATTTATTGATATATTATGAGAATAATATATTAAAGGAGAAATCATATTGTAATTAATATTAGTCAATAATTAATTGGTAATTAGTTTTGTGACTAAAAGAGATTAATTAAACTTAAGGGACTGGAATTGTAATTATAAGATAATTGCAATTTGGGCTATGGATTGCCTTATATTAAGGAGTGGACGAATTCTATGGGGAAACCCATGAGGAAATCATCCAAGGCCTTAAGGAAAGGAGTCCATGGGTTGCTTAGGGCTTAAGCATCCAAATTAGGGTTTCCTTGTTAGATAACCCTAATAGCCTCACTATATATAGTACCCTTGTGACCCAAAAACGTGGCCAAGACTTCTCCTAGGGGTTCACACGTTTTAGGGCAGCCTCCTTCACCTCTCCTCTTCATCCTCTTGCTCTTGGTGTTTATGAACCATTAGAGGAGTGACATTTGTGACTCTAAGCTTTCTAAAGTCAATACAAGGAGGAATTGGGATTGTTATTGCTACATAACAATCAAGGTAATATCTTAAACCCATTCTTATGTTAATATGATTACTTGTATGCTAGAATTAGGGTTTATAGTCTTGGATAACTTGCATGTACAATAGAGAAACCTAGATCCAAGCATTAGGGTTTGTAAGAGTACATAGGATGTTCTTATGACCAAAACCCATCAGTGGTATCAGAGCCTAGACTGGTTTCTATTGTATTGATGCATTGTATGACTGAAAATTTCGATTTTTGTGGTTCTGGAGGCTGGACTCGCCGAGTCCATAGATGAACTCGCCGAGTCCATGCTGACTCGACGAGTCCATGCCTGACTCGGCTCGTCGGCTCGTCAGAAGGAGGGAAAACCGGGATTTCTTGCTGTTTTTGCTTAAGGATAGTTGTCTTATCATATTAGATGAATATAAACCCGATTTTATGATACATTTGACTATATTCTTGATCTAATTGAAGATATTTATCAATTAATAAAATATTTGTTTCCCTATGTGATAATTGATTAATTATTTTGATTAAATTGATAAATTGTTTTGCAAGAAATCATTAAATAAATCAAATATGGATAATTATGTGATTAAATGTTAATTTAGATTATTTGTTATTTGATCCTTGTTGTTATGAAAAGTTTCATATTTTCCCCTTTAGGTTTTATAGTTTAAATTTGAACCCAAAAGTTTTGTTGTTTTGAAATTTAAATAGTTAAAACCCTAATGTTTTGAAAAAAGGTTTCAAAACTTGCCCTCAAGTTTTGGAATTTAAATTTTGAATTAATAGTTTAATTTTGATGTATATTGAAATTATAAACCCTAATGTTTTGAAATGTTTCAAAACTTGCCCTCCAGTTTTGGAATTTAAAAGTTGATTAAAAGTTTAATTAGGAATGTTAAATTCTAAAACTCTAGTATTGTTTTGAAAAAGTTCAAATCACACCCTTATGGTTTTATTAATTAATTAAGGTGTATAATTAAAAGAAGTTTAATAAATCCATAATAGTTTTGGTTTACAATTTAATTGAATTAAAGGTATAATTATTAAATTTAACCATCTAGTATTTTAAAAGTGTAAAATATACCCTATACTATATATAACATTAAAAGTCTAACATTATATATATGTATCAGTAAAAGTCAGTCTTACCGTTAGTGGGCCTCATTCACGAAGCTAGTCTATAAGGGGTGTTTAAGGAAATTGCCTATAAAATGGCGATTGAATGGGTATCCACTCTTACCCACCGCACTCGTGACTAGTGGAGGGTCGTTAGCCGAACGGGTAGGATAGGACAAAACCTTCCATTATAAGTATAATGAAGTACATAAGTAACTAAATGTTTTACAAATTCCCAATCTTAGTTACATTAGGCAAAAGTGAATTGATGCAATTCCATGAAATTACACTTTGTGCCCCTGCGAAGACGTTAGTGGAGCGCTTGTGGTTAACTGACACACTAAATGGTTCTAAGCAAAGGTAGCAAAGGGTGACTCAATGTTTGTCATAGTTCGGTGGAGCGTCTGTGGTTTACCGGCACATCGAATAGGTGACTGTAACATGTGAGGGCACCATGTAAGTTTGCATGGTTATTCACACCCGCTTTGTGATCCTCAACATCTCGGTCACAAACAAGAGGGGCATATCAAGATTTAAACATGCCATTGAAATGTTCAATGAATCTCATAGGATCTAGGAGTTTTCATAGATTTAAAACTTAAATTTCTTTTTTGTTTTTCGTGGCGGAAATTAGTGAATCGTCATTCACTTACCTTCAAATGTTCTGCAATTCGGGTTACGGCATCCCTCTCCCGAGTTGTAGAATATTGTGTTGGGTCCTAGCCTTAGTATCTCATTTGGGTGATTTACTAAGGACTCAATCAATCAACTAACTTGAATTCGTTTTCTCCCGTTTTGTAGATGTCAAAATTCGACAACTATGGTCTTCCCAAATCCCGTGGAACAAGCTTTCCACATGAAGATGATATTCCACGATTCGATCGAGGAACAAGAAATCATGCTTCACTTCCTCCACCTCCTCTAATTGTTCTCCCTAACCCACAAGTTCAAAGGCTTGAAAAGTTGAAGATCACTCAAGCCCTTTTGGCAAGTAAACATAAAGAAGGAAAGTCGGTGTGTGCACATGTCCTAGGGATGAAGTCACACATTGATAGGTTAAGAATGTTGGGATCCATTGTCTGTAAGGAAATGGCTGTTGATTGGGTTTTTAAGTCACTTCCTAACTCATATAGTGAGTTTGTAAGAGAGTACTATATGATGAACCGCGACGTGACCCTTATAGATCTCACCTATATGCTTATTGCTGCCGAATCAACAATGGTTTGGCGCAATAGAAAAGCAAAGTTGATTGGTGAATCTGCCTTCAAGACCTCTATGGATATAGACAATGGCAATGAAATACATAATATGATCGAAAAGTTTGATCATAAGAGAAAGGAAATGTCTGAAGTTGTTCCATGCCATGTTCCAAAAGAGTCAATTTGCTTTTATTGCCAAGAGAAAGGGCATTGGAGACGAAGCTGCCCCATTTACCTAAGAGATCTTAGAGATGGGAGAGTCGAAACGTATGGCTCTAATATAGGTAAAATCCATTAACTAACTCTTTTAAGCTTCTATTCTAGATTCTTAATACATAATGTGATAAGATTACAATTGATGTTTTGTAGGATCGAAGAAAAGAAAGGAAGCTTAAGGGAAGAAGTGAGCAAAATCTAACCGTGAAGGAATGGATTTCGATCGCATTTCTCGAAGATTAGATTCTTGAGCTACTACTTAGAGTTAGAATTAGATTACTAAGAAAGATGTATTAGCATAGTTTTTTAATGAATTGCATTGTAAGGACAAAATTTTTCCGCAATAAAATAAATTTTGATTTTATATTATTTATTTATCCTTGCAATGGCGTATATGAAAAATTGATGTTTGAATGTTTCTATTATTAGCAATAATGTTCTTATTATGTTATTTATGGAAAGTCGAGAGTTTACCAAATAGGGAGAGTTTCTCATCGCCCAAGTTTCAATTGGACAGAAACTTGGAATCATGCAACTTGGTTGCACGATGAATGAGAAATTTCATATTTGGAAATTAGAATAATTCATTGACAAAGTGTCAAGTGAAGGACTAGGAGATCGAGCACACAAAGTTGTGTGTTGATCAAGTCCATCATAAGAGTAACAAAGATATTCGTCATGTTTTACTAAAAGTTTAGTAAATGTGATTATACTTACAAGATTAAGTGTAATTATGAATTGATTGAAAAATGTTAAATCAATAGCAAAACGAATAAGAAGAATCAAGTAGGCAGAAAGATAAAAGTTTCTCCATTCTAAGAAGAATGGAGAGTAGCTTTTATGCTTTATGATAAGTCTTAATGATTAAGAACAATATCTCAATTGATCCTCTAAGTGAGTCTTAGTACAATTGTATGTTTAAGAAGAGGAATCAAGGATTGAAGAAATGGTTAAATCAAGAAGTCATTCATACTTCGTTCCAATAACAAGTCTTAAAGTTAAGATTGTGACAATGAGTAAAAACTATTAAGAAGGTTTATAACATTCATCAAATGTGGAAAGTTATGATGTCTTGGATAAGACAAAGACCAACTAGGACCATTTTATGAAGTGTTTTGATAAAAGCTACACTAACTCTTGAATATTTGTTTTGTCAAGAAATGGTTATTGACAAGAGAATCTTATATGTCAAGGAGTCAGTGGGAGTCTTAATGGTCTTGAAAGGTTTCAAGAACAAATCAAATAAACCTTATCGATCATCACTAGCACACGAGTTGAGGTTTACAACCTATCGTGTTGACATTATTTTGTTTCTGTGCTGTTCCAATTGAGTTAATTATGCATGTGAGTTCTATGAGTTCTCATTTTGAACGCATAAAAGGAAAGGCACCTTAATCAATGAAAGGTACATTGATAGGAAAGGGTGAGCTGCTTAACTACTTGGAAGACATGGTGGGCAGCTGTGCTACCATAAGGCAAGAAATCGAGATTAAGAAAGTTCGATCCATATGAGTTTAAATTCGTCGTAAACTTTGGTTTTGACAAATACACATGGATAGGAACAAATACACTGTTTAAATCTAAGTGTCATAAGATTTCCTCCTTCATGAAAATGATTGTGAGGAAATACTTTCACTAAGAAAGATTTTAAGAAGATAGTGATTGTAAAATTGCATTCTCGAATTCGATTATGGTTACGGTATCCCTTTCCATAATTTGAATTGTGAGGTTTGGAAATTAGTCTTAATTGTTTAGACACACATATAAACTATCTAAGGAAAAGGTGTATAAGTTCAAGAAGACTTAAGAAATTCAATAGGTATTGTCTTTCTGAAAGTTAAGATGTTTCTGAATACATGTCAAAGCTAGTGGGAGCAATAGTGTTACGTTTATAATAATCATCTTGATAGTGGGAGCATAAATGTTATGATTGTATGATTATTATGGAAAGTATTGCAAGTTGGCAATATTAATTATAGAAAACAAGAGTCATTCTTTACAAAGTCGTAAGGATGGAATAGTTGTTTTGCTATAATTAAGGGAGAGAATATCATGCTTTATTTCAAATCTAAAGGCTTAGGTTGAGAAATGTTAATAAATTTAGTCAAAGGTACATAGTGTGTTCTTAAAATTTCGATTATGATTACGACATTCCTCTTCACAATTTGAATTTTGAGAACATAGCAAATGAAATATTATGGCGGAAGATTGATAAAGTATCAAATCTTTATGTAAGACATTATGCATTGTGTCTCATACGCTTCGGGTATAGGATCAATTGCAAATGCTATAATATTTGACCATTCTAAAATTTTCCAAATGTCTAGCGCATTTAGAGGGAAAAGGACAAGAATCGGTTTTGACTAATATAATTAAACAACTATCAAAGGACAATACAAAGTTCGCCGAGGATTGGTCGCTTGTGAGTAGTTGGAAGTGTAGTATTGGAAAATATAGAAATGTTTCCATATTGGATGGACCATATCGACATTATTATGAATAGATAAGATTATATTAAGAATAAGTTGTCATATGGAAAATATGGAAACGTGTCCATATTGGGAATTGAATATTGAAATTCTATGTCTAGATTAGAAACTTCTATGCAAGGGATGTTCAAAGGAATGTACTTTGAGTGAGAGACATCATATCTAAGGAATTATATTGTAACAATCTCCGATAGAAGACTTTGTAATATCATTGGCAATAGTCTTTGTGACTTTGGTGCAGTGACATTACGAAAGGATAGTTGCATAGAATGTTAGAATCTAGCACATTCTATAAGTTGCAAGAATTTGATATTCTTTCACTTATGAAAAAGGATTTGGAGTTGTGAAATGAGAATGATTGGAAATGTGCTCGATTTGGTCTATTTCACAAAGTAAGAACCATAGGTAAACATTGTGTGCATGTTAAGAGCATGGGACAAGTGTAATAATTCAAGTAAGAAGTTGATTACCCAAAACGACAAATAATGAGTAATCGATATGGTGATAAATAAAATGTGTTTTATTTATACTCAAAGGTTTGAGGCCATATGGGATTAGTATTATTCTTGTGTTTCACATTTGCATGTTTTGACTTCCTGAATAATTTAATTAGTTGAGAACAGTCATTCATACGTTGGCAGTAGGTATGAATAAAGACTGTCGTGAATTGGTGTGTGGAATGTCTAAAAGAGTATTAGACATAAGAAAATGTTTGTTGCAACATTCATGAGTGCTTATGAATATGATTTGAGCATTGGATCAAACCCACGCTCACTTGGATCACTCCATGGATTGTATCACGAGTGATTGGTGAGATGATAACATCTTATATTCCTGAAACCGAGATGTGTGAGTCGTATCTTGCAAATCGGTTGCACATTGATAATATGTAAACGCACCAGTAACTTGGTGTTATAAAACATATTGTTGTGCGTGATTCGGTGAGTGAGTGCAAGCAAGCATTGAATCAAAGTTTATCCGTTCCTTTTATTCAAGGTAGGATAAAAGCGATATCTTTGGGCCCCTCGATGATTTAGTGATGAAAAACGTAAATGCTCGGCCGGGCTAGGGCTAATTTGATTTGTTCAATTAGTCAGTCGTCATAAATCGGAATTCGAGAAATAGTACAGAGAGAATGATTAGAAATCATGTCTCATACGATATCTAGGATGGAGGAATATATGATCCCTTATCTAAAGGACACGCGTATATGATAAGATCAGAATTGACAGCGGCTTTGGAAAGCTACAATTGCAGATCAGGATCTGAAGTCATACGCATAATAGTTATTAGACTTATCCAAGTGGGAAACTGTAGGATTAGTGTCTAAGTCCATAACTATTTTGGTATGTACTTGACCCAATGGTGCATGGTCCTTTTGGGTTGCCTTCACCAAAGCAACTTGATAGGATGAATTATGAAGAGAAAGGATTAAATATGATTTATTGATATATTATGAGAATAATATATTAAAGGAGAAATCATATTGTTTAATTAATATTAGTCAATAATTAATTGGTAATTAGTTTTGTGACTAAAAGAGATTAATTAAACTTAAGGGACTGGAATTGTAATTATAAGATAATTGCAATTTGGGCTATGGATTACCTTATATTAAGGAGTGAACGAATTCTATGGGGAAGCCCATGAGGAAATCGTCCAAGGCCTTAAGGAAAGGAGTCCGTGGGTTGCTTAGGGCTTAAGCATCCAAATTAGGGTTTCCTTGTTAGATAACCCTAATAGCCTCACTATATATAGTACCCTTGTGACCCAAAAACGTGGCCAAGACTTCTCCTAGGGTTTCACACGTTTTAGGGCAGCCTCCTTCACCTCTCCTCTTCATCCTCTTGCTCTTGGTGTTTGTGAACCATTAGAGGAGTGACATTTGTGACTCTATGCTTTCTAAAGTCAATACAAGGAGGAATTGGGATTGTTATTGCTACATAACAATCAAGGTAATATCTTCAACCCATTCTTATGTTAATATGATTACTTGTATGCTAGAATTAGGGTTTATAGTCTTGGATAACTTGCATGTACAATAGAGAAACCTAGATCCAAGCATTAGGGTTTGTATGAGCACATAGGATGTTCTTATGACCAAAACCCATCAGTGGTATCAGAGCCTAGACTGGTTTCTATTGTATTGATGCATTGTATGATTGAAAAATTCGATTTTTGTGGTTCTGGAGGCTGGAATCGCCGAGTCCATAGGCTTCTCGGACAGCTCCAGCTCCGAGCCAGAAGTTAACAACCTACCCTGTAACGTCCCAAAAATACCGGTAAAAATTTCATTTTTAATTTAGGTTAATACATAGAAACATCATTACAAAACATTCATAACAATAATCCATGTATGAAAACCGGTAATATCATAGTAATAATTCAGAGTACATCCCAGAAATCCGTAGTGCGGAAACAAGAGTGTGTGTGATATGCCGCTACCACGCCGGCTCCTTTCCCTTAGCTGAAGAGGTACCTGAAACAACAACTGTAAAACGTAAGCACAAAGCTTAGTGAGTTCCCCCATCGTACCACATACCATACAAACACATAACATACATACTGCCATGCTATTCTGGGGTGCCTGACTACCCGGTACGGCCATTCTTGGGTGCCGACTACCCGTGCGGCCATTCTGGGGTGCCGTCTACCCGTGTCAAGCTATTCTGGGGTGCTGACTACCCGTCGGTCCTGACAACTGATCCTTGGGGACTATTTCACCCCTACTGCTACTTACTCATATATCATAACATAACAAATTATCAGACATATATGGGGTGTCTGAACTACCCTTCGGTCCTAACAACCGAACTCTACTTCTATCACATATAACACATCATGCTAGCATATAACATATAGTGTAGTAGCAAACCTAGATGATATCACAAAGACATTCATCTAACGTACAACTCCTACTGGTGGGCCGGCATTGTGGCCGTAGACCCACCGCTACTGGAAGGTAACTCACCTTAAAGTAGCTGCTGATCTGATCGGGAACTGACTGTCTACTGCTGCTGCTGCTGCTCCGGACGTCCTCCGGCTATATTTCCCACAAAACGATCAGTCAAACACTTTTAGATGTACTTAGGGTAAAATGACCCGTTTACCCTTGACCAAGTCGAAATCCAAGTCAAAGTCAACTTCCAGTTGACTGGACTCGCCGAGTCCGCGAGCAACTCGCCGAGTCCTTCCCTTACTAATCCGGTCCTACTCGCCAAGTCCCTCTCCCCACTCACTGAGTCACCCTTGACTCACCACTCAGGACTATGGGGCCGACTCGAGTCCCGACTCGCCGAGTCCACGAGCAACTCGCCGAGTTCCTCAAGTGGATCCCCTACTCGCTTCCAATCCACACCAGAACACCCCATACGAGGGTTTGGGGTTTTGGGACTACGTTACATGGTTAATTCCGCGTGCAGGTACGAAGGGTTGAACCTTCAACGCTTAAACCCCTCTTGCTCTGTGAAAGTTCATATGACTCGCCGAGTTTGAAGAACAACTCGGCGAGCTCCAGGCAATCTTCATAGGACTCGCCGAGTTGTTCATCCAACTCGCCAAGTCTAGGACCATCTTCATAGAACTCGCTGAGTTCCACTTTGGGACTCGCTGAGTGTAACGCCTGTGTTTCCGGGCTTGCCATATTTTTTAGCAATGTAATAGTCTAGGTTAACCTTTTTAACCCGTTTTGAAATAATAAGAATGTATTATTTGAGTATTATGTGTTTTGTGCTTAATTGCTTAATTATGTGGTCTGATTAATTAAGAATAAAAATAAGCGTCAAAAATTAAGTGTAAAATAAACTTGATATCTTTGGTTAATGTTGTAGTAGTTGAAACGAGGTTTTCGAATATATATAGAACGCCCAAATCTGACTTCGTATGAGGAAGTTATGATTTATCGAAGTTTCGACTTAGCGGTATGCAACCTGAAATACTCGTTTTGAGATCGAGCGGTTATTTAGCCGAAGCATTCTAAACGAGGATCGAAGGTCTCGTTGTTGGTATCTAAGCGATAAAAAGTTAGGCGAGAACGGACGTCAAACGAAGAAGTTATGAATTTATAACGAAAGTTTCTGTCGCGGCATATTAAAAATAAATAATAAAAATAAAGTCGAAATTAGCCGGCGGATTCTAAACGAAAGTTATAGAGCGTAGTCTCACCTTCGCGTGGATATAAAGAACGTCGAAAACGGAGTTCGTATGAAGAAGATATGAATTTCCGAAGTTTATTAAATAAATTGTATTTATTTTTAATTGAAAAATCCGGCATTATCCGAAGCCGAGTCACCAGTCCGATCCGACGTACGCCCCGCGTACTCCGAAGAGTATCGACACTTCGGATGACGCATGCAGTGACGATTTCGGAGGCTAGTACGCCCCGCGCACGCCGAGGTTCCAGCCTCTATAAAAGGGATCCGAAGGCAGCCGACTATTTTGCCAATTTCTTCTCTTCTCTCTCCCGTTTTGCATCGTTTTGCGTGCCAGAAATACCCCGAAGCCCCGATATCATACTCTAGCCCCGAGGCAAGTCTTGAGATCCCGAAGATCCCGAGAAGTGCGGTTCCCGAGTCGAAGCTCTGCCCGCGAGAAGTTCGATTTTTGAGGAGATCTTCCAGATCTGCTGTGGATTACTACTTCTGCAAGTCGTAGTGCTGTCCGATCATCTTCTGATCAAGTGAGTGTATACTACCTTTCATAAACACGATAATAATACAAGTATGGTTCGAATGTATTAAGTAAATGGTGGTTTATATGTGTAAGGGTGCAGTTACTTTCTTCTAACAAGTAACTATGAAGTATTATATGCGATATACTTGTTATGTGTATATTTTGTGATTGTATGCGTGAATGGATATTCACTTTATTCCATCTCATAGATCTGAATTTCTTTCTATGAAATACGTGATATGTGGTATGCCTCATCTGTTATGTGGAATATATATTGAATGAAAATGATATACAGGTTTTTAACTATGTATGAAAAAATATATATATTTTATCTACTAATATGTTGGGTAAAACATGGGTAGATAGTTGGTGTGTAATAAACAGATGAGAGGCCTCGATGTTGTTGTTGTTGTTGATCTAGTTATTCAGCGGAGTATGGATAACGACCACGGACTCTTTCTAGACAGTCCAGTGGAACGCTAGCAGGTTCATAACCTGTAGGTGTTGTGAACGATGTGTTCACCGATGTACTCTATCCCCCTCATGGTTGCCTTTAGGATATCTATTGTTGAGGAAACCCCTTAGCAGTGATGTCCGTCCCGATGAAAATCCTAGATTAGGTCCCTTGAGATAGATGTTATTTTAGGGACGTAAAGTGAGGATAACGGGAATGGGTAATCGGGATAGTGATTGGTTGGTGAAATTGAATATAACTTATTTATTGTGGGTTGAAAACCCTATATGCTCACCAGGCTCCCAAGCCTGACCCACTCAGTTTTATTTGTATTACAGGTAGTGGCGCAAGGGCGTAAGATGGATGGATCATGTTGTTGTTTTGTTTACAAGTCTGTATATGTATATATTTGCTGAATGACTTGTAATGTTATCGTTTATGCTTTATGGTCTGTATCGAAACATGACATCCCGAGTTTTGATTATATAATGAAAATGCATCTCTTGATGAAATGCTTTGATAAATATTATTTTATTATGTTTTGTTTTGGGAACAAATTCCGCAACTCTTTCAAATCAAAAAGGATTTACTCTGAAATTATTTAAAAGCATAAATGAAAATCGGTCTTTTCTGGCCGAGATTTCGGGGATGTCACACTGAGTCCCTCGACCCATTATCTGAGACATGAAATGCTTCAAAACCACAGATCTATGGTCCTAGGGCATGTTTACCACGTAAAGTTGCAAACTTTACGTGCATGCATGGCCCCAAGAGCTCAAACATGCAATTCCAAGCTCTTTAAGAGGTCCTGCACTCAATGGGGACCTCAATCACCTCAACCACAGAGACTTTATGCTACTAAGATGTCCAAAAGGTCCAAATCCGAAGTCCTTGCAGAACATTAACCATAAACACATAGAGATTTAGGTTCTTAGGGCTTAAAACCACTTTTTAGGGACAAAAAGGGGATTTAATGAACTAAAGATCAAGGTAGGAACTTTTCTACCTGAATAGAAGCCCTTCATAGAGTAGATTCCGGATCTTCTTCCCTTCTTGCACTCTTCAACCTTCTCCTTCTTCTCCCACGCTCCAAACCACCTTCATAATGCTAAAAAAATCACCTACAAGGAAACAAAGGGGCTAGGGTTCGTTCTACAGATCTCTGGGAGTGCTAAGGGAAATGGAGGCTGGGTTAGATCGTTTAAATAGGGTGCAAACACCCGGGTTAGGGTTTTAGTCCAGACAAGGTCTACTCGCCGAGTCCCACGATCCTACTTGCTGAGTAAACAAAGTAGATCCCGCGTCTAGTCCCGCTTCTACTAGGCGAGTTAGTCCTTCAACTCGCCGAGTCCAAGGTTAAAATGCAATATATAAGGAGAGTTAATAACCAAGAATACATACCAGGAACCAGGTGCTACAAATCTCCCCCACTTATTTTAGACTTCGTCCTCGAAGTCTGTTGCTTGCTCTAAAAATAGCTCGGGGTAGTGCTCCATCATCTCTTCCACCGGCTCCCAAGTCAACTTTGATCCCTTCCGGTGCTGCCATTGCACCTTCACGAGTTCCACTCGCTTGTTCCTCAAATCCCTCGACTTCCGGTCGATGATTGCTACTGGTCTCTCAACATAATTCAGGCCGCCATTGACCTGAATGTCCTCTAACGGAACCACTACGGAGTCGTCTACCAGGCACTTCCGCAGCTGAGAAACATGGAAAGTGTTGTGTATCTGACTGAGTTCGGCTGGCAAATCCAGCCTATACGCCACCTTGCCCACCCGGGCTACAACTCTGAACGGCCCAATATACCTCGGGCCCAACTTGCCCCGCTTCCTGAATCGAATGACGCCCTTCCAAGGCGACACCTTCAGGAGAACCATATCCCCAACCTGGAACTCCAGGTCGGATCGGCGCTTGTCGGCGTAACTTTTCTGCCGACTCTGCGCGGTCTGAAGCCTGCTCCGAACCTGCTGAATCCTCTCGGTAGTCTTGAGCACCACTTCGGTGCTCCTCATGACCCTCTGACCAACCTCTCCCCAACATATCGGGGTCCTGCACCTCCGTCCGTACAACATCTCGAATGGGGGGCGGTCGATACTCGCGTGGTAGCTATTGTTGTACGAGAACTCAGCCAAGGGAAGATAAGTATCCCAGCTACCACCGAAGTCTAGCACGCACGCCCGCAAGATATCCTCCAGAGTCTGGATGGTCCGCTCGCTCTGACCATCTTTCTGCGGTTGAAAGGCGATGCTAAAATGCAAACGAGTGCCCAAATCGTCATGAAACCTCTTCCAAAACCTGGAAGTAAAACGCACATCCCTGTCCGAGATAACCGATACTGGCACCCCGTTCCGTGCCACAATCTTCCTAATATAGATGTCGGCCAATTTCTCGGCCGATATGCTCTCCTGAATCGGAATAAAATGAGCACTCTTGGTCAATCGATCCACGATGACCCAAATCGAATCTACTCCACGCGCGGTCCTGGGAAGCTTCGTGATAAAATCCATCGTGATATCTTCCCATTTCCACAACGGGATGTCCAACGACTGCATCTTGCCATGCGGTCTCTGATGTTCGGCCTTGACCTTCCTGCAGGTCAAGCACCGCTCGACGAACCAAGCCACATCCCACTTCATGCAGGGCAACCAATAATCTAGACGAAGATCCCTATACATCTTCGTTGCCCTTGGATGAATAGAGAATCGGGATTTATGCGCCTCCTCCATCAAGATCTGGCGCACGCCCCCATGATACGGCACCCACACCCTACGGTGTAGTGTCAATAGTCCTCGGCTATCATAATCGAGGGAGGAAACCTGACCCACCACACGCTCGCTCTTCCAATGCTCCTCCTTGATAGCCTCCTGTTGAGCCTCCCAAATTTGCTCCAACAAGGGAGTCACTACGGTCATCCTCATGCAAATATCCTTGATCGGCGCTGCCTTGCGGCTAAGCGCATCGGCCACCACGTTGGCCTTCCCAGGGTGGTAGAGGATCTCGCAATCATAATCCTTCATCACGTCCAACCACCGACGTTGCCTCATGTTCAGATTCGGCTGATCCATGAGGTACCTCAAACTCTTGTGGTCCGTGTAGATGGTACATCGAACCCCGTAGAGGTAATGCCGCCAAATCTTGAGGGCAAAAACCACCGCCCCCAACTCCAAATCATGCGTCAGGTAGTTCGCCTCGTGAGGCTTGAGCTGCCTCGAAGCGTAGGCAATGACATGCCCCCTCTGCATCAGTACCACGCCCAACCCTAAAATGGATGCGTCCAAAGAAACCACAAAATCCTCTACGCCCTCTGGCAGGGCTAAGATTGGCGCCTCGCACAATCTCTGTCTCAGTGTCTCAAACACAGCCTGCTGCTCGGGTCCCCACCGAAAGACTACGGCTTTCTTCGTCAGCCACGTCAGGGGTACGACTATCTTGGAGAAATCCTGAATGAATCTCCGATAGTAGCCTGCTAATCCCAGGAAGCTCCGAATCTCGGATGGAGACTTAGGAACCTCCTATCTCATCACGGCCTCGACCTTGGCCGGGTCGACTAGAATCCCATTCTGGTTGACAAGGTGTCCGAGAAATTGCACCTCGCGCAACCAAAACTCACAATTGGAGAACTTGGCATACAAGCTCTCCCTCCTCAGGCTATCCAAAACCTCTCTCAGATGCTCCTCATGCTCCTCATGTGTCTTGGAATAAACCAAGATGTCGTCAATGAAAACTATCATAGACCGATCCAGCATCGGTCTGCATACGTGGTTCATGAGGTCCATGAACGCGGCAGGAGCATTGGTGAGCCCAAACGGTATCACCACGAACTCATAATGGCCATAGCGCGTCCAAAACGCGGTCTTTTGCGCATCCTCCTCCCTAACCCTCATCTGATGATAACCCGAATGCAAATCGATCTTGGAAAACCAAGACGCTCCCTGAAGCTGTTCAAAGAGATCATCAATCCTCGGGAGTGGGTAACGGTTCTTCACCGTTACCTTGTTTAGCTCCCGGTAATCTATACACATCCGATGCGACCCATCCTTCTTTCTCACGAACAGAATCGGGGCTCCCCAGGGTGAACTGCTCGGTCGAATGAATCCCTTGTCTAACAGCTCCTGCAGCTGTGTAGACAACTCCTGCATCTCAGGAGGAGCCAACCGGTACGGTGCTTTGGCTATCGAAGCCGCACCAGGAACGAGGTCAATCCTGAACTCCACCTGTCGCTCCGGAGGTATCCCAGGAAGCTCCTCCGGAAAAACATCTGCGAAATCTCGCACCACCGGAACCTCGCTCACCGTCGCCTTACCCGCCTCCCGGGTATCCATCACGTACGCGACATAACCTGCGCATCCCTACTGAAGGTATCGCCTAGCCCTCACTGCTGAACAGGCTGTGGGTCCACACTGTGGCCTCTCGCCATGAATCACTAACTCTCCCCCACTTGGGTTCCTGACTCGCACTAGCTGCTGCGCGCAATCTATCACCGCCCCATTAGGGCTCAACCAATCCATGCCTATAATCACCTTGTTCCCACGCAACGGAATGGGAACCAAGTCTACCAGGTAGCGCTCCTCAAACAAACGCAATACGCAATCCCGAAACACCATCGATGCTCACACCGATCGATCATCAGCAATTTCTACCTCTAAAGGACAATCTAACACGCCCGAAGACTCAGGAAACTTCTTGCTAAGCGCAAGGGAAACAAATGATCGGGAGGCACCCGAGTCGAACAACACCTGAACTGGGATGCCATTCACATGGAACGATCCTAATGCATACATATACACATAAAGCACATGTCAATATCATAACATCATAAAAATAAAATAGAGGGAAAGAATCATACCCGTCACCACATCGGGTGCGGCGCGTGCCTCCTCGGTAGTCAGCTGAAATGCCCGACTCCTCACCACTGGAGCCTCTGCCTTGCCCTGCCGGCCATCAGTAATCCGCAGGGTCGCTAGTGCTGGCGCCTTCACTGACGCTGTAGCTGTCAACTGGGGACAATTGGCCTTCTTGTGGCCCCTCTGGTTGCAGTGGAAACACAGCAACTTCGATGTCTGCAACACCGGTGCATGGGCGGTACAATCCCTGCTAAAATGCCCCGCCTTGCTGCACTTATAGCAGCCTGACGATCCCAGTCTACATGCCCCCTCATGAGGCCTGCCACATTTCCTTCAACGGCCCGGTCCTGACTGGCCTTTTGGCCTACGATCTGATCCCTTGGGCTTCTTCCCCGAAGCCCCTCCCGTCTGTCCCTCCTCTGACTTCCGTTTCCGGATATGCTCCAAATCTATCTCCCTCTCCCTCGCCCTGGCAGTCATAGAGTCCAAGGTGGGGCAAGCTGAAAAAATAACTTGCTCCCGAATGTCAGCTCAGAGCATGTCATGATAGCGGGTCTTCCTCATGTCCTCATCACCCACGTACTGGGGCACCAACAGTGCCCTCTCCCGGAACTTGGCGGTGATCTCCGCCACAGTCTCCGCCGTCTGTCTCATATCCAAAAATTCCCTGGCCAGCTGCTGAAGCTCGACAGCCGGCGCAAACTCCGCCCTGAATCTGGTCACAAAGTCCGACCAGGTCATAGCCTTGACCGCTGAGGCTCCCAACAAGTCACCCACTGAATCCCACCAATCTCGAGCTCGGTCTCATAAACACCCTGCTGCATACCTCACCTTCGACCCCTCGGGGCAGAAGCTAGTCAACTGTGCAGACTCGATGTCTGCAATCCATCGCCTGGAAGCAATGGGGTCTTTCACCCCGTGGAAATCCGGCGCACCACTGCCCCTGAAGTCCTTAATGGACAGCGTGCGAGATCCCAACTGGCCAAATGCCATGTCGCTCCTGAACGCCCTGAGGCGATCCTCCATCAGTTCAACTATCCCTTCCTTAATCGACCCGAAGATGATGGGGGTCGACTCAAGGATACCCCTGGTGATCTCTGACGCGATGAACTCACGTAGTCCCTCATCTATCGGCTCGGAACCTGATCCCGAACCTGACCCCTCTCCTGAACCGCCATCTATCGGCCTCGATCGAAGTACCACCATTCTGCAATACATAAATAACAATTTTTAGTGATAATGCTACTTCTTGAGGGATCACAACTACTACAAGTTCCCCGGTCTTATCTTAGCCTCCCTTAGTTCGGGTACCGATCCTCTGCTTTCAGTAGTACAGACCCATACTACCTTCCACATCTATCCGTACCTTCTTCAAGGACTGCCTTGACTCCATCAGATCCCTTATACCACTGCTACTCATATCCTAAGCTTATCCTAGGAATCCTATGACTCTACCCAACCAGTCCTTAGCTGCTGAAGGCTTCCTTGTAATGCCAGTTAGCCATTACCTGAATACCATCACATGTGATGAGGCTCAGATAATCCTTCGAGTAACATACTCGTCCCTACAACGGTTGGACTCAAACAAGATCTGCGCAATAGGATCAAATCCAGCACTCTAAGATTATTCAACCCTGATCACATGTGACGTGACGTATTCACCTAATGGCTAACTCCCATTATTCAGAGTCCCACAAAGCACGAAGCAAGCAACATTCAGACAAGGGTAACAATCTCAATCAACTCTATCTGCTTACAGGAACTGTACTAGCATACAATGCTAAGTGCATACTATCAGGCATAACCTAATCAGGCTATCCTACTTGCTGTCTACTCAATACTAGCATGCAATTCTCATACAGCTGAAACATATAAAGCAGGAACATAAGGCATCACTCCTAGATCCTTAGTCCTATTCTAGCATGCTGTTCTACAAAAGCTGATAAACATAACATAAACTTGTATGGGTACTTTGGGGAATACTTACTTGAGCTTGGCCGGTCCCGCACATCACACACCTCGTTCTTTATCAAAACTCTTTTCTCAATTTTTAGAAAACATTTTCTTTTTGGAAAATCTTTTAATCCCTCGATTTGAGTTCAGGCACCCCCGAAGGTGTGTCCGAATCCCTCAAACCAGGGCTCTGATACCAACTTGTAACGTCCCAAAAATACCGGTAAAATTTTCATTTTTAATTTAGGTTAGTACATAGAAACATCATTAAAAAACATTCATAACAATAATCCATGTCTGAAAACCGGTAATATCATAGTAATAATTTAGAGTACATTCGAGAAATCCATAGTGCGGAAACAAGAGTGTGTGTGATATGCCGCTACCGTGCCGGCTCCTTTCCCCTAGCTGAAGAGGTACCTGAAACAACAACTGTAAAACGTAAGCACAAAGCTTAGTGAGTTCCCCCATCGTACCACATACCATACAAACACATAACATACATACTGCCATGCTATTTTGGGGTGCCTGACTACCCGGTACGGCCATTCTTGGGTGCCGACTACCCGTGTGGCCATTCTGGGGTGCCGTCTACTCGTGTCAAGCTATTCTAGGGTGCTGACTACCCGTCGGTCCTGACAACCGATCCTCGGGGACTATTTCACCCCTACTGCTACTTACTCATATATCATAACATAACAAATTATCAGACATATATGGGGTGTCTGAACTACCCTTCGGTCCTAACAACCGAACTCTACTTCTATCACATATAATGCATCATGCTAGCATATAACATATAGTGTAGTAGCAAACCTAGATGATATCACAAAGACATTCATCTAACGTACAACTCCTACTGGTGGGCCGGCATTGTGGCCGTAGACCCACCGCTACTGGAAGGTAACTCACCCCAAAGTAGCTGCTGATCTGATCGGGAACTGACTGTCTACTGCTGATGCTGCTGCTCCGGACGTCCTCCGGCTATATTTCCCACAAAACGACCAGTCAAACACTGCTAGATGTACTTAGGGTAAAATGACCCTTTTACCCTTGACCAAGTCGAAATCCAAGTCAAAGTCAACATCCAGTTGACTGGACTCACCGAGTCCGCGAGCAACTTGCCGAGTCCTTCCCTTACTAATCCGGTCCTACTCGCCAAGTCCCTCTCCCCACTCACTGAGTCACCCTTGACTCACCACTCAGGACTATGGGGCCGACTCGAGTCCCGACTCGCCGAGTCCACGAGCAACTCGCCGAGTTCCTCAAGCGGATCCCCTACTCGCTTCCAATCCACACCAGAACACCCCATACGAGGGTTTGGGGTTTTGGGACTACGTTACACGGTTAATTCCGCGTACAGGTACGAAGGGTTGAACCTTCAACGCTTAAACCCCTCTTGCTCTGTGAAAGTTCATATGACTCGCCGAGTTTGAAGAACAACTCGGCGAGCTCCAGGCAATCTTCATAGGACTCGCCGAGTTGTTCATCCAACTCGCCGAGTCTAGGACCATCTTCATAGAACTCGCCGAGTTCCACTTTGGGACTCGCCGAGTCCCTCGACCCATTTCCCGAGTAGGCCAGATCTGAGACATGCAACGCTTCAAAACCACAGATCTATGGTCCTAGGGCATGTTTACCATGTAAAGTTGCAAACTTTACGTGCATGCATGGCCCTATGAGCTGAAACATGCAATTCCAAGCTCTTTAATAGGTCCTACACTGAATGGGGACCTCAATCACCTCAACCACAGAGACTTTATGCTACTAGGATGTCCAAAAGGTCCAAATCCGAAGTCCTTGCAGAACATTAACCATAAACACATAGAGATTTAGGTTCTTAGGGCTTAAAACCACTTTTTAGGGACAAAAAGGGGATTTAATGAACTAAAGATCAAGGTAGGAACTTTTCTACCTGAATAGAAGCCCTTCACAGAGTAGATTCCGGATCTTCTTCCCTTCTTGCACTCTTCAACCTTCTCCTTCTTCTCCCAAGCTCCAAACCACCTTCACAATGCTAAAAAAATCACCCACAAGGACACAAAAGGGCTAGGGTTCGTTCTATAGATCTCTGGGAGTGCTAGGGGAAATGGAGGCTGGCTTAGATCGTTTAAATAGGGTGCAAATACCTGGGTTAGGGTTTTAGTCCAGACAGGGTCTACTCGCCGAGTCCCACGAGCCTACTCGCCGAGTAGACAGAGTAGATCCCGCGTCTAGTCCCGATTCTACTCGGCGAGTTAGTCCTTCAACTCGCCGAGTCCAAGGTTAAAATGCAATATATAAGGAGAGTTAATAACCAAGAGTACATACCAGGAACCAGGTGCTACATACCCCCTGAAGCTCAAACCCCAACCCCCGTCCGGCATTTCAGGGTCCCACTCCCATGTGGGCAATAACCTTGAACCGATGGAGCGAGGAGCAGGGTCAGCCTTTACCTTACAATGGAGACCGAAGCTTCTACAACATAAGCGAGGGAGGATCAGCGAACCAAGTTCTACCCATCATGATCCGAAGGATTGCCAGGAACGTCGAGCAAGGTCAAGCAGCCATTGGCCGAGTTGTAGAAGTGGATGTGAAAGACCCTAACTTTCGTATTTATGAAAGACCCAAACTTTCATACACGACAATATAGTTACTCCAAAACATGCTACTTGCATATTCATATAAACAATATTTTACATTGATAAAGAGGTTACAAACTACTGGATACAAACCGACTATTTTAAAGTGTTATATATTACATAACTTCCCAGGATTCTATAGTTTTATACATATGGGAGTGAAAAATACAATAATTTCAAACTATTCATAAGCTTCTATCGATACAATAGTTTCAAACTATTCAAAAATCTTCTACCAGTATATAACTATACTGGATGCTTATCTCCTGCAATTTGTTAAACATTGAGAGGGTAAGCGGTGACGCTTAGTGAGTTCAATAATAGATACAATATAACGTTATGCCATATATACTTTAATATGTCAGAAGCAAAGAGGAACAAGGAACAACAAGGGTGTATGTGAATCATGTGACAAACATTCCATATCAATCATTGATTTGATTTAAAGATATACAATCAATGAGACATAACAATTTCCATGCTTGATATACATCAATAAAGCTTTGTCCCAAACGACGCAGAAGATATACAACTTTGGATTAACATTTTGGTAGATTTCAGGCTTAAAGCCCTGTCTAACCTTCTGCCAATACCATAGAATAGAATTCATTCTCTTACGGAGACATGTTCTACATGGCCAGAGGCTACATACCAGTACCAACGTGAATCTAAGTCCTTTCACTGATCACATGGTCAAAGGTATTTCTTTGCTATTAAAAATAGCAAATAAAAATAACCCGGAATAAAAACACCGAAAGGCACGTAGCACATATAACACATAACATACAATTGTTCTTATATATTAAACTCACCGTGAAATAACCGGGGGCTAAAATATTAATTTGGGCAGCACTTCGGCTCTAAATATCACTTTCGTCGTTGAAAATCGGGAGTTTTCTTGAAAACCGGGCTCTGCGAAGGCAAAGCTTCGAAACCGAAAAGATAAATTTTCCGGGCATCTCGGGAGTCTCGGGGCGTGTTTTTGGCTTTGGAATAAGTACCGGGGCTTCGGGGGAAGTGGAAGTAGAAGAAATATAAGTTTAGGGGTGAAAAGGGGCAAATTTTTAACATTTACCCGGGAGGTCTCGCACCCTTTATATAGGTGCGAGCCTCGGATCCGAAGCGAGGGGAAGGGAGCACGCGTCTGCGAGGTTCGGACCAGGTGGCAGCAGGGCGAGGCTTGGTTCGGTCAGGTGGCTGCTTCGGTTTGGACCTAACTTCGGTCCAATGGGAGGAGGGCACGAGGGTGCGAGGGTGATCCGGGGGTGTCTCCTGCGAAGGTGTTCCGAGCATAGTGGACCTCGGACTTGGTCCAATCAAAAGGCAACACGCAGGGTTGCGGTCCAATCAGCAGCGAACACGTGTCCGGCACGTGGAAGCCTCGCATAAGAGGGTGACGTGGCAGTACTATTCATGCGAATTTTCTCGAAAAATGTGCCAAATCTTGTAAAATCCATAACTTTCGCATACGCTCCGTTTTTGACGTTCTTTATATGCACGCGAAGCTAAAATTATGCTCTATGACTTTCGATTAGACTTTGTCGGCTAATTTTGACTTTAATTTTTAATATTATTATTTTTAACAGACCGGGACAGGAAAATCCGTTAAAAATTCATAACTTCTTCATCCGACGTCCGTTTTCGTCAGACATTTTACCGTTGCACTACTAATGACGAGACCTTCAATTATCGTTAAGGTTGTGTCGGCTAAAAATCACTCGATCTAAAATTCGAGTTTTTAGCTGTCTACTGCTAAGCTGAAACTTCGAAAAATCATAATTTCCTCATACGAAGTCAGATTCAAACGGTCTTTATATGAAAGTTGATTATTTTCACGAGTTCTACAACTTTCATTTAGATTACTAAAGCTAAAAAATAATTTATCGAAAACTAAATTTTTACGTGACAAATTATTTTTCGGATTTATCACGGATCTTCATTTGGTCATAACTTCTTCGTTATAACTCGGATTTCGACGAGATTTTCGCCTAAATGTTTCTAATGGGATTTTCTACAACTTTCAATAATAAAATTTTACTTATTCCAAATTTTATATTTTCGCTATATTTCACTATTTGGCTTTTAATTGGAATCTTATAAGACTTCCAACATTTTATGAGTGTGTCTAAACATAGTTTTACTTCAATTCTAGTAAAAACTATCTGTTAGAACTCAACATTCAAATTCACATAATATTTCATAATATTATTTACTTAAAACACGATTTCAAAACGTGTATGTTACAAATACCTCCTCCTTTTGAGGATTTCGTCCCCAAAATTACATCGATTAAAATAAATGGGGATATTTTGCTCTTATCTCATTCTTATTTTCCCAAGTATAATTTGGGCCTCGATGGTGTTTCCACTTGACAAGCACCAACTCCATTTCTTTATTACGTAGATTAGTTGTTCTTTCGTTCACGATCTCTTCCGGCTCTTCTACATATCTTAACTTATTATCCAATTTCAACTCGGATAATGGAACTGTCTCATCATTTATGCTCAAGCATTTGCGTAGATAGCTCACATGAAACACATCATGAATACCTGCCAAATCTTCAGGTAATTCTAAGCGGTATGCTTGCTTTCTAATTCTCTGGATGATTTTGAAAGGACCAACAAATCTAGGACTTAACTTTCCTTTTTTCCCAAATCTCATAAGGCCTTTCCATGGAGATATCTTCAGTATCACGAAATCACCCACTTAGAATTCTCTGGGTCGTCTTCTCTTTTCTGTATAGGACTTCTGTCGATCTTGGGCTGCTTTCATTCTTTCTCGTACGATTTGAATTTTGTCGGTGGTGTCTTGAATCATTTCAGGGCCTCCAAGGATCTTTTGTCCTATGTTTCGCCAACATAATGGAGTACGACACTTGCAACCATATAATGCTTCATATGGTGGCATTTTGATTGAAGCGTGGTAACTATTATTATATGAGAATTCGACAAGAGGTAAGTATTTATCCCAGTTACCACCGAACTCCAAAACACATGCACGAAGCATATCTTCTACTGTTTGGATTGTTCTCTCCGTTTGACCATCTGTCTGGGGATGATAAGCTGTGCTGAGAGCAACTCGAGATCCTAATTCACGTTGCATACTCGCCTAAAAGTGAGAAGTGAAGCGAGTATCACGATCGGAAATGATCTTTAGTGGCATACCATGTCTTGGCACAATTTTATCCAAGTATACTTGTGCGTATTTCTCCATTGGAGCCGTTTCACGCATGGCAAGAAAATGAGCGCTTTTAGTCAGGCAGTCGACAATTACCCAAATGCTATCATGCTGTCTAGCAGTCTTTGGCAATTTGGTAATGAAATCCATGGACAATTCCTCCCATTTCCATACAGGAACACTAAGACTTTCTGGGGTTCCATAAGGCTTTTGGTGCTCTGCTTTGACATGTAAGCATACTAAGCCTTCCTGTACATATCTTCCAATGTCTCTCTTTAATCCAGGCCACCAATAATCAACTCTTACATCATAGTACATTTTACTTGTACATGATGGATTGACAGTTTAGATTTATGGGCTTCATCTAAAATCTTCTGTCTCAATCCACCAATCTTTGGAATCCACAGCCGATTCTTGAATACTTTTAATCCCCACGGATCTTCAAGTAGAGCATCATTATAATGTATCATCCCTTCTTTCTTCACATTTTCTGGCTTTAGGGCCTCTTCTTGCCATTTCTCTAATTCATCTAAAATAGTGAATTTTACTGTAGTATGAGTAATGGCATAACACATACTATTGCGATAAACTTTTTTGCTAAGTGCATCAGCAACCACGTTAGCTTTTCCAGGATGATATAGGATTTCACAATCATAATCTTTGATCAGCTCCATGGCTCGTTGTTGTCTCATATTCAAAGTTTGCTGACTGAATATGTACTTGAGAATTTTGTGGTCGGTAAATAATTGGCACTTTGTACCAAAAAGATAATGCCTCCAAAGTTTTAGGGCAAATACCACTGCAGCGAGTTCGAGATCATGAGTGGGATAATTCTTTTCATAATCTTTCAGTTGTCTTGAGGCATAGGCTATCACTTTGCCACGTTGCATCAACACACAACGAGTCCCAATCTTGAAGTATCGCTATATACGGAGAAGTCATCATCACCTTCTGGGAGTGATAAGATTGGAGCATGAGTCAAAAGATCTTTTAGAGTTGAGAAAGCTCTTTCTTGGGTTTCACCCCATTTGAACTTCACTTCTTTCCGTGTAAGACTTTTGATAGTTACGGCTATACGAGAAAAGTCTTTAATGAATCTCCGGTAATATCCCGCGAGACCTAAGAAACTACGAATTTCGGAAGCATTACGGGGCACTTCCCAATTTTGAATGACTTCGATTTTGATAGGATCTACGGATACACCATCACTAGAAATAACATGGCCGAGAAATTGAACTTGGCGAAGCCAAAATTCACATATCGAGAATTTAGCATATAGTTTCTCCTTTCGAAGAAGCTCCAATACCGCACGAATATGAATGGCATGATCAGCTTCAGACTTGGAATAGACTAGAATATCATCAATGAATACGATGACTAATTTATCGAGCATTGGGCGGCATACCCGATTCATCATATCCATGAATACAGTCGGAGCGTTTGTTAAACCAAACGGCATAACAAGGAATTCATAATTCCCATATCGAGTACGAAAAGCAGTCTTCGGTACATCCTGCTCGTAAACTTTCAACTGATGATAGCCAAATCTTAAATCAATTTTTGATAAATAGCTAACACCCTGAAGTTGATCGAACAAATCATCGATGCGAGGTAGTGGGTACTTGTTCTTGATAGTCACCTTATTCAAGTCATGATAATCAATGCACATCCGCATCGATCCATCTTTCTTCTTGACAAATAGTACCGGAGCACCCCAGGGAGAGGTACTCGGTTGAATGAAACCCTTGTCAAGTAGTTCTTGCAGTTGGATCATCATTTCTTTCATCTCAGTTGGCGCAAGACGATAAGGAGTCTTTGCAATTGGAGCAGCACCAGGCACAAGGTCAATTCGGAATTCTACTTGCCTATCCGGAGGAAGGCCAGGCAAGTCATCGGGGAAAATATCAGGATATTCGTTAGCAACGAGATCATCATTTACAGTTTTCTTCTCCTCTTTTGAGACATCAACTGTGTAGGCCAGATAGATAGAACATCCTTTCGATATGAATTTACAAGCTTTAAGGAAAGAGATTATTTTTAAGAGTCTTTTTTCACCGTAGACATAGATAGGATTCTCCCCTTCAATAGGAATATGTACTATCTTTTCATAGCACAAGAGTTCTGCGTGGTTCTTTGATAACCAATCCACGTTGAGAATAATATCAAAGTTGGGCAAGGAGATAGGGATCAGGTTAGCGAGAAAAGTATAGCCTTCAATTTCTATAACACAATCCCTATAGACTTTATCAGCAAGTAATGATATACTTCCCGCAGTATCTACGTGAAATGGTTGTGCGAGTACAAAGCAAGCAATTTGAAAGGCATGCGTAAATTCGTAAGACACAAAAGAATCCGAGGCACCAGAATCAAATAAGATGTGAGCAGGTCTAGAGTTGACAAGAAATGTACCCGTCACAACATTCGGGTCCTCGCGTGCCTCCTCTGAGGTAATCTGGAATGCACGACCCCTAGATTTTGGCACTTCCTCCTTTTTAGTTGGAGTACCCTTTGATTGTTGAACAGGGACTTGGTTTCTCGCCGGTTGTTGAACAGAAGCTTGACTTCCCGTCATCTGACTAGTAAGAGTAGGGAAAAAACGCTTCTTGTGGCCAGTAATACCACATGCATAGCAAGTAACATCCTTTCTTGGGCAAGCTGGCTTTATATGACCCTTTTCTCCGCATTCATAACAGACAATGGATTACTTGTCTATTTTGCATTGGCCCAGATGATTCCTTCTACAAATATGACATGAAGGCGATTGCATAGAAAAAGATTGTGATCTACCGCGTCCACGAGAGATACTTTGAGTTTGAACTTGATTACCAGGTTCAGTCCGAACGGATTGAGCTGGTAGAAAAGAAGGAACAGGAACAATTCTTTCAGTACGTGGATGCTTCGGAGCAGTAACAGTGGCACCACGTATTTCTAAGTCATGCTCACGTCTTCGAGCATATTCAACGGCTTTATTGAATGACAGAACTTCTCGATTGGAAACGAAATCGTGGATTTCGTGTCGTAGTCCCTCCATGAATAACTGAATTTTCTCGTCTTCAGTTGGAATATACTTTGTAGCAAACCTTGCTGTTTGATTAAACTGAGTTTCATACTCGTTCACAGTCATTCCTCCTTGTTTAAGCTCGAGGAATTCCTTCTCCAATCTCCTCCTCATGTCTAGAGGACAATACTTCTCTAGCAAACGAGTTTTAAACATTTCCCAGGCTAAATTCTCCTGGTCAAACCCGTTGAGAGCTTCATATGTTGCTTCCCACCAGACCAAGGCTTCTCCGATGAGCATTGCGGAAGCATAGTTAGCCTTGTCTTCATTATCCACATGAGAAATACGAAACACTTTCTCTGTGTTCTGGATCCAAGTAAGAACAATAATGGGATTGAGAACACCGGAAAACTCTGTAACACCACTACTCTTGAAATCTTTGAACGAGGGACGCTTCACCTCTCCTTTTTGAAGATTCACCTGTTCAGCCATTGCTCTGCAATACGGAGTAACATTGTATTTTAGAATATTAGGGTTTATTATTACCTAATACTTTTACTTATATATTTCCTATGGTTTGTATCCCTATACTTATAATGATTTAGTTCATATATTGAACTTCCAATAGTTTAAGTCTAAATACCAATCCGTGGAATTTAGTTCACTCAAACTACTGCTCTGATACCATTGTAACATCTCCATCTGGCACGTATCACAATATTGTCCGCTTTGGGCCACTCAGCACGAGGACTTCCCAGGGGGTCACCCATCCCGGTACTACTCTTGCCCGAGCACGCTTAACTGCAGAGTTCTCATGGGATCTGCTGCCCTCACGGCTTTAAAACGCGTTCTGACAAAGAAGGTATCCACACCCCTTATAAGAAGTGTTTAGTTCTCCTTCCAAGCCGATGTGGGATCAGGTCTAACCCAGCTTTACCCCCCATTATAGGGTTCAACGTCCTTGTCGAACACATCGACCCGTGCCCTAGCTCTGATACCATCATTGAAAGACCCTAACTTTCGTATTTATGAAAGACCCAAACTTTCATACACGACAATATAGTTACTCCAAAACATGCTACTTGCATATTCATAAAAACAATATTTTGCATTGATAAAGAGGTTACAAACTACTGGATACAAACCGACTATTTTAAAGTGTTATATATTACATAACTTCCCAGAATTCTATAGTTTTATACATATGGGAGTGCAAAATACAATAGTTTCAAACTATTCATAAGCTTCTATCGATACAATAGTTTCAAACTATTCAAAAATCTTCTACCAGTATATAACTATACTGGATGCTTATCTCCTGCAATTTGTTAAACATTGAGAGGGTAAGCGGTGACGCTTAGTGAGTTCAATAATAGATACAATATAACGTTATGCCATATATACTTTAATATGTCAGAAGCAAAGAGGAACAAGGAACAACAAGGGTGTATGTGAATCATGTGACAAACATTCCATATCAATCATTGATTTGATTTAAAGATATACAATCAATGAGACATAACAATTTCCATGCTTGATATACATCAATAAAGCTTTGTCCCAAACGGCGCAGAAGATATACAACTTTGGATTAACATTTTGGTAGATTTCAGGCTTAAAGCCCTGTCTAACCTTCTGCCAATACCATAGAATAGAATTCATTCTCTTACGGAGACATGTTCTACATGGCCAGAGGCTACATACCAGTACCAACGTGAATCTAAGTCCTTTCACTGATCACATGGTCAAAGGTATTTCTTTGCTATTAAAAATAGCAAATAAAAATAACCCGGAATAAAAACACCGAAAGGCACGTAGCACATATAACACATAACATACAATTGTTCTTATATATTAAACTCACCGTGAAATAACCGGGGGCTAAAATATTAATTTGGGCAGCACTTCGGCTCTAAATATCACTTTCGTCGTTGAAAACCGGGAGTTTTCTTGAAAACCGGGCTCTGCGAAGGCAAATCTTCGAAACCGAAAAGATAAATTTTCCGGGCATCTCGGGAGTCTCGGGGCGTGTTTTTGGCTTTGGAATAAGTACCGGGGCTTCGGGGGAAGTGGAAGTGGAAGAAATATAAGTTTAGGGGTGAAAAGGGGCAAATTTCTAACATTTACCCGGGAGGTCTCGCACCCTTTATATAGGTGCGAGCCTCGGATCTGAAGCGAGGGGAAGGGAGCACGCGTCTGCGAGGTTCGGACCAGGTGGCAGCAGTGCGAGGCTCGGTTCGGTCAGGTGGCTGCTTCGGTTTGGACCTAACTTCGGTCCAATGGGAGGAGGGCACGAGGGTGCGAGGGTGATCCGGGGGTGTCTCCTGCGAAGGTGTTCCGAGCATAGTGGACCTCGGACTTGGTCCAATCAAAAGGCAACACGCAGGGTTGCGGTCCAATCAGCAGCGAACACGTGTCCGGCACGTGGAAGCCTCGCATAAGAGGGTGACGTGGCAGTACTATTCATGCGAATTTTCTCGAAAAATGTGCCAAATCTTGTAAAATCCATAACTTTCGCATACGAGCTCCGTTTTTGACGTTCTTTATATGCACGCGAAGCTAAAATTATGCTCTACGACTTTCGTTTAGAATTCGTCGGCTAATTTTGACTTTAACTTTAATATTATTATTTTTAAGAGACCGGGACAGGAAAATCCGTTAAAAATTCATAACTTCTTCATCCGACGTCCGTTTTCGTCAGACATTTTACCGTTGCACTACTAATGACGAGACCTTCAATTCTCGTTTAGGTTGTGTCGGCTAAAAATCACTCGATCTAAAATTCGAGTTTTTAGTTGTCTACTGTTAAGCTGAAACTTCGAAAAATCATAACTTTCTCATACGAAGTCAGATTCAAACGGTCTTTATATGAAAGTTGATTATTTTCATGAGTTCTACAACTTTCATTTAGATTACTAAGGCTAAAAATGAGTTTATCGAAAAATAAATTTTTATGCGACAAATTATTTTCTAGATTTATCACGAATCTTCGTTTGGTCATAACTTCTTCGTTATAACTCGGATTTCGACGAGGTTTTCGCCTAAATGTTTCTAATGAGATTTTCTACAACTTTCAATAATAAAATTTTACTTATTCCAAATTTTATATTTTCGCTATATTTCACTATTTGGCTTTTAATTGGAATCTCATAAGACTTCCAACATTTTATGAGTGATTCTAAACATAGTTTTACTTCAATTCTAGTAAAAACTATCTGTTAGAACTCAACATTCAAATTCACATAATATTTCATAATATTATTTACTTAAAACACGATTTCAAAATGTGTATGTTACAGGATGCCAACTCAAACTTCAACATTGTTCACATCTGCCAACTTGAAGAAGCTATGGATAGGACAAGGAGGACCAACGAGGCTCTGCAGCAACAGCTAGCTGCATCCCGAGCCGAGGTTAGGGAACTCCGAGCGCGTCAGAGGACTCATGAGCGACAGCTTCAGGAGGTTTTGCGCCAACTGGCTGATCTGAGGGTTCGCCCAATGGGGACCTGTCGCTAGTAAAAGATGTCGAAACATCTCACTCTTTTGTTTAAGGACTAGCCTTTCCTTTTCTATGCTCTGTAGAGCACTTGTCTGTAAACATTCCTAACTTTGAAAGTACTTTAATTAGGCCTCTAGACTGCCAACATTTTCCTTTTGGTTTGATGTAAGACCTACTGATAGGTCACTTTTCCTGAACTTGTATTACATCATTAATACCAGTAATTGGCAGTTAACTACTCTATTGCTATGACTCTCTCTCTCTCTCTCTCTCTCTCTCTGATTTTTGGACTATGATGATTTAGTCCATGAAACACTCTTATCTTACTTGCAATAGACTCTTACTATTGCTATCATTTCTAAGAACTTTCAGTAAAGGATGCCTCCTCGCAAGCGCCCAACCAGAGGCAGACCAGCAACTCAAACCCCTCATCCACCACCTCCTCCTCCGCAGTTCGATCCAGTGTTGTTTCAAACAGCTGTGACCGCGGCTGTGACGGCAACCATGGCTCAAATGAACTCTGGTGATGTGAGCGGTGGCAACTCTAGATTTGGTGAAGTCCATCAAAGGACGCAGGGATATACTTATAAGGACTTCATGAACTGCAAACCCACTTTCTTCGATGGTATCAGAGGAATTCTAGCATTATCTCAGTGGTTCGAAAGAACTGAGGCTGTCTTTGAAATGTGCTCATGCCCCGAGGAGAGCAAAATAAAGTTAGCTACTGCCATCCTCACTAACAGGGCCCTGACATGGTGGAACGGTCATGTCAGTGCTCTCTCTTTGGTAACAGCCAATGGCATGGGCTGGGACACACTGAAGGACCTCATGAGAGGGGAGTACTGCCCTAGGGGCGAAATTCAGAAACTTGAGGAGGAACTCTGGAACCTCAAGATGAAAGGGACCGACATAACAGCTTACACAGCCAGGTTCTGCGACTTGGCAGCTATGTGTCCCAACATGATCCCTTCGGAGAGCAAGAAGATTGAACGATACATTTGGGGTTTAATGCCCCCGTATCGAGGAAACGTTCTAGCCTCACGCCCTACGACCTTTGACAGCGCCAAGGAATTGGCCCAGAGGTTAATTGATCATGAGGTTCCTTCCACACTAGCAACAACCCTGGCAAATACCACTGCACCAACCAAATCATCAGAAGAAGGGCAAGAAGACTCAATCTTCTTCCAAAAACCAATAGATCGTGGCTGTCCATGCTGCCACTACTCTTGCTACCCCTGCACCGGCAAAAGCTTGTGTTGGGAACCTGCCCAAGTGTCCCAAGTGCCCCTTCCATCACAACGGCCCCTACTGTGAATTGCAATGCACCAACTGCGGCCGGAAGGGCCATACTGTCTGGTTTTGTAGGGCCCAACCCAAACCCATCTCGCAAGTCCCCAGTTCGGGAGTGACCCAGAACTATTATGGCTGCGGTGAAGCTGTCCATTTCAAGAAAAACTGTCCGAAGGCTGGGAATGCGGGAGGAACAGGAAGACTACTCGCTATTGGCCGCAACGAATCAGTAGCGGATCCCGCAGTAGTCACGGGTACGTTCCTTCTCAACAACTCTTATGCATGTGTCTTATTCGATAGTGGTGCAAAAAGAAGCTTCATAAACCAAAACTTTAAACACTTACTTAAACAATCCCCGCAACCACTAAAGGAAACATTCGTCGTAGAAATGGCTAACGGAAAGACCGAAAGCTCTAACGAAATTTACATAGGTTGTAGCCTCATGTTAGACGATCATTCATTCCCAATCGATCTCATACCAGTCTCGATCAAAAGTTTCGATGTCATTGTTGGCATGGACTGGTTGAGTCTTCATCGCGCTGATATTCTATGCTTCGACAAAACCATTCGCCTAAATCCACAGAATCACGAAACTCTGTTAATCTACAGAGACAAACCCGGTACGAGCCTTCGTATCATCTCAAGTATTCAAGCCCAGAAATACTTGCGTAAGGAATATCGCGCCTTTCTTGCACACGTCGTCGACACAAGCCAGAAAGCGAGAGATCCAAAAGACATCCCTGTTGTGTGCGATTTCCCTAATGTCTTTCCAGAGGACCTTCTAGGTTTACCTCCCAAACATCAGGTTGAGTTTAGAATCGACCTAGTCCTAGGAGCTACCCCCGTAGCTAAGTCGCCCTATCGTTTAGCGCCTGCCGAGATGCAAGAACTATCCGGTCAACTTAATGAGCTGCTCAGCAAGGGCTTTATAAGATCGAGCTTCTCACCTTGGGGAGCTCCAGTCTTGTTCGTGAAGAAGAAGGACGGGTCGTTCCATATGTGCATCAATTATAGGGAGCTCAACAAACTCACGGTCAAAAATCACTACCCTTTCCACATATCGACGACCTATTCGACCAACTACAAGGGACAAGTTACTTCTCCAAGATTGATCTTAGGTCCGGGTATCACCAGTTACGAGTGCTTGAGGAGGATATTCTGAAGACAGCCTTCCGAACTCGTTACGGGCACTACGAGTTCGTAGTGATGCCCTTTGGACTGACTAACGCACCCGCAGTGTTCATGGACCTGATGAATAGGCTGTGTCGTCCATACTTAGATCAGTTCATCATCGTCTTTAGTGATGATATAATCGTCTACTCTCGGAGCGAGGATGAACACAGGAATCATCTACGACGAGTCCTAGAAACCCTACGAATGGAAAAGTTATACGCGAAGTTCTCTAAGTGATCCGAAGAGTTGAATTCTTAGGACACATGGTTAGTAAGGAAGGAATCCACGTGGACCTATCCAAGATTAAATCTATCGAGAACTGGTCAGCACCGAAGACGCCTACAGAAATTCATCAATTTCTAGGCTTCGCTGGCTACTACCGCAGATTCATTCAAAACATCTCCCAGATTGCGAAACCTCTTACCACATTGACACGGAAAGGCGTAACATTCGACTGGGGAGAGAAGCAGGAGAAGGCATTCCAGACCCTGAAGCGAGCTCTATGCACCGCACCGGTGTTATCCCTTCCCAAAGGGACAGAAGATTTCGTGGTATACTGTGATGCATCGAACCAAGGGCTCGGTTGTGTCTTGATGCAGTGAGGTAAGGTCATCGCCTATGCCTCAAGACAGCTGAAGACACATGAGGTTAACTACACCACTCACGACCTCGAGTTAGGGGCGGTTGTATTCGCTCTAAAGATCTGGAGACATTACTTGTATGGAACGAAGAGCATAATATACACTGATCATAAAAGCCTCCAACACATACTGAACCAGAAGGAGCTCAACATGAGACAACGACGGTAGGTCGAACTACTCAACGATTACGACAGCGAAATTCGTTATCACCCGGGGAAAGCCAATGTAGTAGCATACGCCCTAAGTAGAAAAGAGTATTCTAGTCGAAGAGTCAAGTCATTAACAATGACTATCCATTCGCACCTATCCGCACAGATTAAGGAGGCTCAGCTCGAAGCCTTAAGGCCTGAGAATGTGGCGGGAGAATCCCTGCGTGGAATGGATAAGAACTTGGAGGTCAAGGGTGACGGAGCCTATTATCTTATGGACCGAATCTAGACTCTGCGCCACGGAGGTTTCAGAGACTTGGTCATGAAGGAAGCACACAACACCTCGATACTCCGTTCACCCAAGTTCATATAAGATGTATCTGGATCTCAAAAAGCTTTACTGGTGGCCTAACATGAAAGCAGAAATTGCTACCTTCGTGAGTAAGTGCCTTACTTGCGCAAAGGTCAAGGTCGAATACCAGAAGACATCGGGTCTTCTCCAACAACCGGAGATATCGGAATGGAAGTGGTAGCGGATCACCATGGATTTCATAACCAAGCTACCCAAGACAACGGGTGGGTTGGATACCATTTGGGTCATCGTCGACAGATTGACCAAGTCCGCGCACTTCCTACCCATCAAGGAAACAGACAAGATGGAGAAACTTACAAGAACATACATTAAGGAAATAGTACGGCTGCATGGCGTCCCTATATCTATTATCTCTGATAGAGATAGTAGGTTTACTTCGAGATTTTGGCAATCACTACAAAAAGCATTAGGGACGAGGCTGGACATGATTACAGCTTACCATCCGCAAACTGACGGACAAAGTGAGAGGACGATCCAAACCTTAGAAGATATGTTGCGAGCCTGTGTGATTGACTTTGGTAAATCGTGGGATACACACTTACCTCTTGTGGAGTTTTCCTACAACAATAGTTATCATACGAGCATCAAGGCAGTTCCATTTGAAGCCCTCTACGGCGGGAAGTGCAGATCCCCATTGTGCTGGGCTGAGGTGGGTGACACTCAGTTAGCTAAAGGACGAGTTCCTGAAAGTACTCTCACGGGTTCGGAGATCATCAGAGAAACGACCGAGAAGATTGTACAAATTCGCGAACGATTAAAAGCCGCTAGGGATCGACAGAAAAGCTACGCAGAAAAACGAAGAAAGCCTTTGGAGTTCCAGGTGGGAGACCGTGTCCTTTTGAAAGTCTCACCCTGGAAGGGCACGATACGCTATGGAAAGCGTGGAAAGCTGAATCCAAGGTACATAGGGCCTTTTGAGATTCTCGCTAGAATCGGCCCTGTAGCTTACAAACTCAACCTACCCCATGAGCTAAGTAACATACATCCTACCTTCCATGTCTCAAACTTAAAGAAATGCCTATCCGACGAGACTCTCGTTATCCCACTCGACGAGATCGAAGTCAACAAGAACCTCAATTTCGTGGAAGAACCCACGGAAATTATGGACCGAGAAGTTAAACGAACGAAACAAAGCCGCATCCCAATTGTGAAGGTTCGATGGAATGCCAAACGAAGACAAGAATTCACTTGGGAGCGCGAGGATCAAATGAAACTCAAATATCCCCATCTCTTTGCTTAATAGTACTGTAATAAGTTAACTGTTTGAATTCTAAATATCGGGATGAAATTCCCTTAACGGGGGGATGATGTGACAACCCAAATTTTAATCCGTTATTATGCCCCGTTTCCGTTAATGGAATATTCTATTTTATAAAAGTTCTGTTAATTTGGGGTTGGCAAATAAATAAATGTTTTATTTATTTATATTTCATGCTATTATCATCATGATAAAATAAATAAAAACACGTAAAATATCATTTCCATTTAGTTGGAAAAAGTTTATTTTTACTACGACCATTTAACCGGGTAAAAAGTTTAAACCTCGTTAAACATAAGTATCGGGTAGTCGAATACCGGGTACAACACCCAAGCCTTATATAAAGGAGGATGGGCATCCCATAGAAACCTTTTACCACACTAGACCCATTTTCTCTCTCTACTCTCTCTCCTCAAGTTCGATTTCGCCTCAAAACCGCAAGTTTCCGCCTCCAAAATGTAAGATCTCTTACCCTAACTTGTTCTAGACATCAATTATTGTTGTTTTAACTCAAAAATCGTCCATGAAGGCTGAAAAAGAGGAGTTTATGGCCTACGAACCTCCTTAAGCCGTAAACCCCTAAAAAGATGCCAAAAGTCCCAAATTTCTCCCATTTAAGCTTAGAAACTAGTTGTGGACTAAACCTAGAAATGTTTAAACCTTAAATCAACAATTTTTAGGGCTTGAAAGAGGGTTTATGTTCCAAGCACATGATTAGACCATAAACACCCTCTAAGCTTGCAAATCAAGCCCAAAACACTTCCAAACCACATTTAGGCTTAAGAGATGGCTTAGGGACTTGCTATTTCGGACTTGGAACACCCAAACATCAACATTTGAGGGGTAAACTAGAGTTTACGGCCCAATCATATGCTTACACCGTAAACTCCCCTAAAACATGCCAAATGAAAGTTTAAGCCCCCTAAAGAGCCTTATACCCTTACTAGAACTTGTTAGGAATGAGCCAAGGGCCTTGTAATCAAATATTGGGGGTGTCCAAGAGTTTAATACCGTAAACCATGGGGTTTACGGCCGTAAACTCCCAAGGAGTGGTCCTTGGACCGTAAACTCCAAGTGAGTATACTTTTGGAACCTTAAACACCCCTATAGCCTTGTATGTTACCTTAGAATCACCCCTAGAACCACTTGAGGCTTGAAAACACTCAATTACCCTCCTCCCATGAGTTTACGGCCGCAAACTCATGGGGGATGAGGTATCCTAACCGTAAACTCACTTAAGGTGAGTTTTAGAAGAGTAAACTCCATGGTGAGGTCTTATACTCTTTCCTTGCAACCCATTAGCCTTCTAGCACTCAACCATAAGACCTTTAATCACATTAGGATGCCTATATGTGTTTAATTAGAGTTTAAATCACTAATTACTTGTAAACATATGTCTTCATATGTTACTAGGGTCATAAAGGGTGTACAAGTCTCTACTTGACACCAAACGCTCACCCGACACTTCCACCCGGTCTACTCATTGCAGGTGAGTTCATACCCCTTAATGAACATTTTAAATGTTTTTACATGTTTTTTTTTTTTGGGGGGGGGGGGGATACAAGTATAAATTCTACAAGTTTTTATTATTAAATCATATGTAATTCACAAATTATCATTAAAAAGGGATTTTTCCTACACTTTTAGCTGTTTTCCAATAAAACTGTTTCAGTTGATTATCAAATGCATTTTTAAGATTAAATTGTTATTAAACTGCTTTTAAAACTGTGTTTAAATTACTTTTCTTTTTAAAATATATCTACACTAATATATTTATATAAGTAAGGCTTGAAGGACTTAGGACCGATAGCTCGCCTTATTTCATGTTCTTGTTTGATGTGGTCTTAGGGTATCGGTTATCCGTCCGACTGTCGTTGATTTCTTAGTTATATATCATATATATTTGTGTTAGATATGAAAGTCTTCATCTCACTCAATACCTTTGTTATTCAAAGGCAGGATATCATACACTCTAGTTAGCTATAATAGGTATAGCTAAGACTACTACTCGTTATCTCTACTACTTCTATACTCACTATAACAGCTATTACTACAAGTTAATACCCGTATAAGAGAACACTCTAAGAACTATACAAAAGACTATTATACTATCATACCGAAGAATACATGAATCCAGAATATAACACACTATCCCTCTATAAGACACTCTACTGCGCTTACACCATGTGACCAGGGCTTTCCGGATGGAAGCCAACACTACACGTATAGATCTATATGGGGCAAACACTATTACATCTCGACTGCTAGCTACAGTCTGAGCCGACTAGGCTCAGGGGTGGCACTACATCACTACACTACGCATGACCGGGAAGGTCATCGGGTTCTCTATTATCACTTCAGTCTGGTCACCTGAGGGGTTACACCTTAATCCAACATAATACACTAAGACTTAAGTCTAAGCTAACATCTCGAAGTAAGTAAATATCTATTACTGATGGAAGTTTGCACCACTACTACTGTTAACAGGCATAAATTTTCTTCACCTATGTTACTCACATGAGATTTATTACTGTACTTTTACAACTGAAGGTTTCAATGATAATGCTTACACACAACTCAAAGGATTTAACTTAAAAAGTACTTTTCTGGAAAATATAGGATTTTCTAGGGATTTCTACTACTTATAAACATAAATTTCAGTTTTTATTCTATAAGTTTGAAAACACTTTTATACAACAAAGACACTAAATTCTTATGAATTCATCAGCTTTATGCTGATACTCGTTTTCAAAATAACTTGTATCCTCATGTCAAAGATAGACAGGTACAGGTGCAGCTTTTGGAGAAGATGGAGCACATACAAGACCCATCTTTTATTTTCTTATACTTTTGGTGTCTATGAAACTTTACAGAACACGTTTGTAATTAAATTTACTATATTTATGCAATGGTTGTACTCGCTTGTTTTACTATTATGCAACTATTATGATACTGTACATGACGTCCTCCACCCCAGAATGTATTCCGCCGTTATCGGTTTTGGGGTGTGACAACATCGTCACAATGAATGCTTACGAATTTCCTTGATTACTCAGATGATATTGGATTTATTATGCGAGTCGTTATAACCATGCATGATAATGACTAGTTCATCTGTCTTGGCATTCTATTGAATGTCGGAATTGATCTTAAGATTTTGTCACCCTAGACTGGCCGAGTCTAACTGTAGCGAACAACTGAGGTGTGGGGTAGTCACCCCCGTATAGATCTATACACAAACTCTCGCTCTCCTTCTAGGAGACTTTTATTATGACTACAGACTACGATTGACACTTATTAGTGTCGCACGTTATTACTCACTTAATCCAAATGAATTTGATTAACCTTGATTAACGATCTGATTTTTGTTTACTTGAATAGTCGGTAAGCCTAACAGACGAGGAGAAGAGGACCACGAGGTCCTACTAATCACGCTTGTCATATAAGACTTTCGAGTATACGAAGGACGCGTTGACCCATTTGGCATATGATTTACTCGGACCTTACTAGCAATGCTAATGGACCACTGAGGCCCAATAGCACGTAAAAGCCATTGAGGGTCCCTTAAGCATGTAATTGGGTCACAGGAGGCCCAATAAACATTTATTATTATTGTTGGGCCCAAAAGTCATGTTAATGGTTCACGAAGGCCCAATAAGTATGATTAGAATCTTTCAAGCCCAACAATTTGAATATTTACTTGTTTTATGTATAGTATAATTGTCGGAAGTTTGATTGAACAATTGTTAAATCACAAAGGCACGAATCTTGTCTATTGTTTATAGCGATATTTGAAAATATATGTATATTCTTCATTCTATTTTCATAAGTTATAACTTGGTATTTTGACCCAAATATCTTAGTAATAAAATAATTGACTCAAAAATATTGGTTTGACCTATTGAGCCATTCTTTAATAAAAATGACAATCTTAGTCCCTTTGTATAAAAAAATGACATTTTAGGCCCTTAAACTATTTTCTTGATATTTTTGGCCCACAGACTTATTTAAATAATATTTTTAGCCCAAAAATACTCTATGGCAGTTTCAGCCCCTTTTGTAAAGGATTTTCATTTAAAGTCCAAAGTTTTCGCAAATTTTACAATTTTTACCCAAAATCCAAAAACTTCGCATTTTTTTTTATCCTTTTTGGCAAAAAGGGTCATTTTAACCCCTGGAATAGATTTATTTGCCCTTTTACCCACTGTTTTGAGAAATTTACCATTTCAATCCCTTAAAACACATTCTTTTCATAATTTTTGGGCCTATGGGCCGAAAAGCCCAAAGTTTGGCCCAATAGACTACAATTTTCATTTCTAGTCCTTTGAAAAGCATAATATTCATAAAAGCTTCTATTTTAACTGTTTGGACTCTTTTGGTCTTTATAAAAAAACATAAATGACAATTTTTCCCCAATCTTTTGCTTATTTGACAAAAATAGCCCAATCATGAGTTTTATGTTGTAACTTGTTTATTTTAACCCTTATATGGTAGATTTTCTTAACTTGTTAAGTGTAATACTTTATAGATCACATATTTTTCCTCCTTGAACTATAGCTCTCGAAATCCCTTTCATTTTTGGCACACATATATCACATAAACACAAAAATCACACATAGCATACAAACACACACAGATCTACATATTTTACTTGTATTCTCCCCTATAAAACATGTGAAAACCAAAAATAGAGGGGTATGAACTCACCTTTTCTTGTTGGTCACGGCTTTGAAGAAAAAATGGATGAAAGTGAGGTGATTTTCGGCCTTAGCAACACCTTGATGTAAATTTCGAGTTTATGGAGCTTCTAAGGAGTAGATCACGAAAATTGTATGAGTTAGGAAGAGGTTTTGGTGAAATAAAGAGACTAGGTTATGGAAATAAAAAACAACTTACCAAAGGTGATGATTCTTATGGAAGAACCCTCTTGAAATGTTCCAAGATCTCGAAATTAAGATGGAGAAGAGTATGTGCTTGAGAGTGTTTGAGATGAAAGTTTGAAGAGGTGTGTGTGTGTGTGTGTTTGACTTTCGGCCGAAGGGAATAAGAAGAGGAGAAAGGAGAAGTTGTGAGGTGATAGATGCATGGAAACATGAGAATGGTGCATGGAAGTATGGGAATTATTGCATGGATGCCCAATATGTAATAAGGAGGTAGCTAACCCTCCTTATTTCATTAATTTATATTTTTTTGTCTTCCACTTTGGCCGAGATAGAGAGAAGAGAGGAAAGGATTTGGGCCTTTAGTGCTTAAGTCCCATAATGTGAAGCCCAAATTAATGGTTTTCGGCCCATTTTTCCCTTAAGAGGTTTTATAGCCCACTTTGTATACAAGAATGAGTTTTATGGCCCATTAGGGCTAATTAGATTTTTTATGGCCTAATAAGGGTATTTTATTTCATTCTAGGCCCATTATGGCCTAAAGTGTTAAAATAAATGAAATTAGGTCCAATTAGAGCCCATTTAAGATTTATAAGCCCAAAATAGTCAAAATTGGAAGCATATTGGCCCGTTAGGCCCAATAAGGAAATCCTAGTCCAAATGGACTTAACCGGGATTTATAATGTTTCCAATCTTTTCTTGGCTATTAGCAGTGTTTGTATAGAGTATTTGATCAAACTTTGGTTGTTATTGAATAAGCATCATACATGCTTTCACATTTTTGGTTCACAAATGTTATTATTGTTGTTGTTACAAAGCATAGAATTTCTAGTTGTGAAAATCTGGTATGGTGCGATCAACAATGATAGAGAAAAGCTAATTTGCAGCCATATAGTTAATTTAAAATTTAGACCACAAAATTTACAGCTTAATACACAAAATTCACATGTAGAGGTGGCTCTTGTTATGAGGAAAAGGCCAATTGTGAAGCCCACTGGAAAACCTGGTGATGTGAACAACATGAAGTTGGGTCAAATCGATTACACTAATCTTACTGTCATTTTTACAAGAGCCGAAGGTGAAAAGTTCTTGTTCGCTCTTGTTGATAAGCATTTGTTCTCTACAACCTGCTTGGAGCATATTCTTGATATTATTCACTGCTGTAAGCAGAACAAAGAGTCAGATAAGAAGAATTTCCCAGACATGATTCAGTGGTATATCACTTTCTGTCAAACTCTGTTGGCCATTATACGGAACGTATTCAAGACAGTTAAGAAACATTCAGTTGCTCAACCGAACTGAGTTCTCGGCTCCATGGACGCAAAGGGAGAGATTGTTGGGTATTTAGTGTTGCGTCATGGGCTCATTTTTGTATATCCGGATTGGGCCTATCCATCCGTGATTATAGATTAGGGTTACGTTATTTATAGTGCATGCATGTATGCCTTAGATACGACGGTCATTATTATTATCATTATTGCTTTATAACCCTAAACACCTCTACAGTCGAAGTTCTTAATCGAGCTCTTCTGAGGTGTTAAAGTTTAATCATTCGACACCAGTTAAACCATTCATGTGTTCTTTATTGTGTTATCTATTACGTTGTCGTTTATTATTCTGCTTAGAATCTATCGATCTTTAAGGAATATCATTCCAACAGATGGATTTTTTGAGTTCACAAATATGGGTGGGAAACTCGGGATGAGCATAGCCTAGAGGTTGAGACATACAAACTTCTTCATGGAGGGTACCTTGCAAAAACGCATTTTGATGTCTAGTTGTCTCAATGGCCAATTATGTGACAGAGCAATAGAAAGTATGGTATGAATGGTCATTGGTTTTGTGACTGGGCTAAAGGTATCAAAGTAATCCTGCCGTATTGTTGAAGAAAACCTTTTGCAACAAGGCGGGCTTTGTATTTGTCAATTCTACCATCACGTTTGCGTTTGACCCGAAATACCCATTTGCAACCAATAGGAGTGTGGGAGGTGGGTGGTACAAGCTCCCATGTTTGATTTCGTAGAAGGGCATTGAATTCCAAGTCCATGGCATTTCGCCATTTTGGATCCTTGAGAGCTTGGGTATGTGTGGACGGTTTAAGAGTGGAAGGATTTGGGTGAAGAGTGGTAGAATTAATGAGAAGATGATTAAAGTATGGGAGGTTTGTTGCGATGGCGATGTGGCGGAAAAGGACTGGTTTGATGATGACTGGAGGTTGAGGGAGGGGGTGACGAAGGTATTGAGGTGATGAGGGAAAAGATTGGGTAGGATTGGAGGAGGGCTCATCAATGAAGGATGAGTGTGAGGCCTCATTAGTGGCTGTAAGAGTCCTTGTAGGTATGATAGGTAAAGGTAGGGGGTTGGACAGCGAGTTAGTGTTTGGTGGTGGTGGATCAGTAGGTGCTGGTTGAGAGGTAGCGGAAGTGGTAAGGAAATCCTTTGTGGTAGGCAGAGATGAGATTGTAAGGGAAGTAGAGTCATAAGGGAATGTATTTTCAATGAACTCAACATGTCTTGAATGGTAAAGTTTATGAGATGTGAAATCATAACATTTATAGGCAGATTTGGAGGGAGAATAGCCAAGGAAGATGCATTTGGTAGAGCGGGGTTGAAGTTTGGTAGATGCATACGGGCGTAGCCAAGGGTAGCATAGGCAACCAAAGGGTTTAAGCTTCTGGTAATTTGGGGCATGATTGTACAGTTTTTGGTAACGTGATTTGAAATCAAGGATAGAGGTAGGTAAACGATTTATAAGGTGAACTGCAGTTTGGAAGGCATGTGACCTGAAAGTTAAAGGTAATTTTGCATGGTGTAGTAAAGAGAGACAGGTTTCAACACTGTGTCTGTGACGTCTTTCAACTATTCCGTTTTGTTCAGGAGTGTGAGGTGGAGTGGTCAAGTGAGAGATGCCTTGATTTTAAAGATACGTTGTAAGTGCAATGTACTCACCACCATTATCTGTAAATACAGATATTAGAGGTGTTTGATGATATTTTTCTACCAAAGTTTTGAATTGAGGAAAGAGAGTATAGACATCTGACTTACGTTTCATGGGATAGAGCCATGTATATCGGGTGTAGTAATCAACAAAGATAGCATAGTAACTATATCTATCATTAAATTGTTGAAAAGGTCCCCAAACATCCGAATATATATCTTGGAGAGGTTTGGAAACAGAGAAAGAGTTGACACCAAATGGTAGTCTATGACTTTTATTACTTGAACAAGCATCACAATGAAAAGATAATTTGGACATTTTTTGAGAATCCAAATTCAGACTTCTAAGAAGTTGCTTGAAAACTTTGACAGGTGGATGCCCAAACTTGTGATGCCAGGAGAGAAGTGAATATGTGGAATTGGTAATAGAGTGGATTTGAGGAAGTATTTGAAAGGAATTGATAGCTGCATAGTAGATGTCATTAACGTTCACTCCCCGCATTAGGCATGCCCCCCGTACTCAGATACTTAACCAAGAAAAAAGAGGGGAAAATTCAACAGAAACTCTGTTAGATTTACATAACTTGGCAACTGAAACAAGATTATTGCATAATTTCGGAATGTAAAGAACATCATGCAAGTTTAGTGAATGATAAGAAATAGGAATAGAAGAGTGACCGGTGTGAGAAGTAGGAAGACCTTTACCATTTCCTAGGATTATATCATCGGGGCCACTATATTCTGATAGAGTATGAAATGATGCAGGGGTGGAAGCAACATGGTGAGAAGAACCACTGTCAAACATCCATGGTAGTGTTGATGAAGTATTCACTGATGGTGAAGCAAATGATTGCGTAGAGATGGTGATGTGATTTTCTTTTAGAAAACGAGCAACTTTCCTGCATTCTTTGGTGTCATGGCCAAAATTTGATAAAACTGACAGCAGATACGAGTGTCACATGAATTGAAGTTATTTCCATTCACTGGACCTTGAAATCATGACTGTCTTGGTCCAAAATTCTGAAATCTGTTGGAGTGACGATTATCATTGGTGGGTGGCTTAGAGTTGTGTCGAGATTGAATCCTTTGGGTATTGTTGACTGTGGCTATAAGTGGTGCAGATGAAGTATCCTTGAGTGTTCTTTAATGGTCAACAAGTTTATCAAATAGATCAGGGAAAGTAATTGTTGTATCATGAACTTTGAGAGCTGCTGCAATGTGTACATAATCTTCACCAACTTGACTCAAGATGTGAACAACAAGATCTTCTTCATTCACGGGGCTCTGAGCAAGAGCCAATTCACCTGCGATGTTTTTCATCTCATGGAGAAATTCTGCTACAAGGCGAGTTCCATTAGGGTTACTAGCCAGACGAGATTTGAGGGAGATAATTCTGGATCGAGAGATGCTAGCATAGCTGTCAGTCAAAAACTTAAAGGCTTGATAAGAGTACTCAACAGATGAGATGCTGGGTTGGATTGTATCGGAGCAGCTGCCTAGTAGAGCGCCAAGTATGATATGATCTCGGCGGAACCATGGGCGATACGATGGATTAGGTTTCGTGAGTCAATGGCTAAAACCTTTGACGGCACCTCACCTAATCCATTGACATAATTGTCTAAGCCAAGACCGATTAGGGTTGCCATGACTTGTTTTCGCCATACAGAGAAATTGGTGGCAGTGAGCTTGATAGGAAAATGAGTGTGTGTGGTGACTTCAATAATTGTCGACATGTTGATTGTGATAAAGAGGTATTTGGATCGAAATAGAACTTAGAGGAGTTATGAACGCTCTCATACCATATAAAGATATAAAGTATGATTAAAAGGATATCTCAATTTAATGAATACGTGCCTTTAAATAGGCTAAATACACAGTTAGATGAAGCCTCATATACAGGAAAAATAATAGGATCTAAACTATAAATACAATAGAGATACTTGACTAAGTATTTACATGTGATTGTAATCACTTAAGGAGACCCAATGGATCAGGGTGATCCATTCTCCTTGATAAAAACATCATAAATGGTCCCTGTGGTTTCTCTAGATCCTAAGTTTTGTCCCTGTGGTTTAAAAATATCATAGAGGGTCCTTGTGCTTTCCAAACTTTTGACGATTGGTCCTTATTGCTAACTCCGTTAAGTTTTTTCCGGTAATTGAAAAGAATTTTCGTCATTTCACTATCATATGGACTATTTACAATGTTTTCACTTATTTAAAAAAAATAAAAAATAATATGTAAAAGTTTTTGTTTTGCCTCTAACTTAGGATTCTTTGTGTTTCTCTGTTAATATTTCGTGGTTTAAGTAGAAGTAGAAGAACATAATTTAGATATTCTCCTCTTTATTCTTTGTTTCATATCATTTTTGGGTTTTCGTTTCACTAATGTTGGAGTGAAATCGTTGATTTGAAAAATGGGGATCTCGAGTTCAAAAGCAAATACATATGAAGCTTTGCGATTATGCAAAGAGAGAAAGAAGTTCATCAAACAAGCAATTGATTCGAGGTACAATTTAGACGTAGCACATGTTATTTATGTTGAATCCCTTCAAAACATAGGAATCGCCGTTCAGAAATTCGTAGAAGGAGAAGTAATCTTAGACTCATCTTCAACCGCATATGCCAAGAAACCCCCACCGCAATCTCCACCACATATTGACCACAATGGTGCCACCGGTGGCGGTGGCGACCAATCGGGTTCTCCATCTCCATCTCTGCTGCCATATGTGAGCTTAAATTACATGAAATCAAGTGGGGATGGTGTTGTAACGGTTAATGTAAACCCATTGAAGATTAGTAATTACAATAAGATTTATGTAGACGATGTTGAAAATCCGTCATTCACAAATAGGTTTTTGTTTTCCTAACTTTAGACAACGCAACTTAGATTTTTGTTTTCCTTATCAAGGTTGAACAACCATTTTAAGTTTCTCTGCTCACAGATCGTCAATCTGAAGAAGTTTCTGTTTGGTGGTTTTACATGTACGGTATGTATTTGATAAAATACATGAGTGAAATCTTGAAACAAGAATGATGTTTAAATCCATGGTTTGGTTAATTGTCGAAATGTTTCATTTCAAATGATGACATGGTTGTGGATGAATATGATTTTATGAACCTCAAGATGCAAAATTGATGGATTTAAGCTGTTTGATCTGCATTGAAGAACCATATTTAGATGCTACTACTGATGATTTTTCACTTCATGAAAGCTTACTCTTTGAATGTGATGAACTTAGCTAGAAATGTTGTGGAGATGGATTTCCCAAAGTTTAAGCATATCAATATGTTTCATTTTTAGCATTGTTCTAAACTCAAACGATGGATGAGGTTTGTCGTTGTTGGTCTGTAGAAGAAATAGTGAGGATAAGAAGAAAAATGTAAAGTAAGAAGTGGAGTTTGCCACAGAAGAGATTTAGATTTTCCGGCCACCGTTGGTGGTGGTCAATTTGGGTTGAAGTGAAAGTGGAAGAGATGAAGATTGAAGAGTAGGTATTTGAAATTGTTTCAATGGAGTTGACGTACATTGTGAGTTGGAGTAAGTTGGTTTGTGTCAGTGTCTACTCATATTTCAATCTGTATCCACCAAAATTAAGAAACGGTGAGGATAAAAAGAAAAAAGGAAAGTAAGAAGTGGATTTGATTATGGGTTTTAAGGATTTTGGGAGGGTGGATAAAGAAGATGAAGATGGTGATTCTACACTTTCAGTGAGAGAGAGAGAGAGAGGGGGGGAGGGAGGGTGTGACATCCCCATTTTCACGGCCAGAAAAGACTGATTTTGTTTATGCTTTATAAAAATCAGAGTACCTCTTTTAATAAAAATGTTGTGGAATTTGTTCCCAGTAAAACATGATAAATACGTTATTAAAGCATTTCCGAAGAAAATTATTTTTATTCATTTTAAAACATTTAGGATGTCATCGTCAATACATAAACATAAGCATAAACAGAACTTACATTCATTATCACTAGTGATTTATATCTCCTTAATCTCTTAGTGTAATGTGACTTCATATCAACACCTGTGATATAAATAAACTGAGTGGATCAGGTTGAGAAACCTGGTGAGTACATAGGGTTTTCAACCCACAATAATATAATTATTATGTTTAAACATCAAACAATCAACCCAATTACCCATCCCCATTATCTTCTTTACTCTTAAGGATCTACCCTAAGAATCGGCTATTCTTCGTTCATTTATTCCTAAGGATCATCCTAAGGAATCGACACGAAGTCCATCGTTGCCACAGTTTATACAATAGGCACTAAGTCTTCATAGTCACGAGGGATTAGGCACCAAGTCTGCATGGTCACCAGGGTTTAGGAATCAAGTCTGCATGATCGCCAAGGTTTAGGCACTAAGTCTGCATAGTCACCAGGGTTTAGGCATCAAGTCTGCATGATCACCAAGGTTTAGAATACACCGGGTGAACACATCGTTCACAACACCTACAGGTTGCGAGCCTGCTAGTGTTCCACTGGACTATCTAGAATAGTCAATGGTTGTCATCCATACTCTGCTAGATGACAGGGCCAACATTTGGGAACAAGGCTTCTCACATCGTCCACCTCTCACCCTTACCTCATGGTCTATATCACCTCTCAACTCATCATCCAACTCATATTTCATCTACCCATGTTTTACCCAACATATTATGTAGATATAAATACATATACAATTTAAATCATATAAAACTTGTATAAAATCATTCATCTAGCATAGATAGCAATTATACGGATAATATGCACACATAGCATGTAGTTAATATAAAATACTTCATATCTATGTGTAAGATGAAAAGGGACTATGCACTCACCTGTAAAGGTGGCGATTCCGAACTCAGACAACGCTTCGCTTCTTAAAAGTAATTTCCTTCGACGAAACATAGTATTATTACCACTAGATTTTAGTCTAATATTTACTGTGACTAATTATTAGTCTTAGCATTATTATTATTATATAAGCGTTTAAACAATATTTTCTAACCACTATGTAAAGACAGGGCAGACATAAAACACCGGAGGGCAGGACCATTTTGGCATATAACACTTATGAAATCCAACAACCCTATGCAGCCCTTTAAACCAGATTCCCCGTACAGCGAGTAGTTAAAAAGATATTATAACGACGTTTATATAAGTCATAATAACAGCCCAAATATTTATTATAAGTTCATAATAACAATACTAATTTTAAATATAAGCTATATTAAAATAGGGTAAGCATAACATACTTAAAAGGGGGTTTTAGCTAGGAGTCGGGCTCTGCAGGGGCAGAACTTTGTCGTTGAATCTTTCTAGGAAAGATTCGTGCAACGCTTCAGCGCTCACCTTACTATACTAAAACTACAGAAAGGGAAGTTGAATCACGAGGGACCGAAATGCTCGGGGGATAAGAAGAGAAAGACTCTTGAATCAAGAGAATGGTGCAAGAAATATGAGAGCCCAAGGCTCTTATTTATAGTAATTGAATTTACAAAAACTACCCTCCATAATTACTTAATGACCTTATAGTTATATAAACGACTAAACACTCCTTCATAATACTATTTTAAAAAGATTTAACGATATTTGTACTAAACTAATGTCAAAAGTACTCAATACTAGTCTTATAATAACCGCATCGTCGATACCTTTCTAATGATATATACATTTGTCTATATATGTGTACGTATATATGATTTATACTTTATTTTAATACATAAATATGTTATTATAATTTGTAACTCGTTCATACGAACTCCATTTTTGACGTTATTTATATCCACGCATTGGTATTTACAAGTACTACAACTTTCATTTATACGCCATCAACTAATTCTCATTCTATCTCAGATTTACAAAACTGTATCAAATTTATCGCGCTCGACGAGTAAGGACCAAGTTCCGTCCATATCTTTAGCATACGAGCTCTACTCTCGACATTCTTTATATCCACACGTAGGTAAAAATAAGATCTAAAACTTTCATTTAGACTCCATCGGCTAATTCTCGACCGATCTTAAATTTAACAGTAGAAGGAGATTATACTGTTAAATGTCCGCGTAAAATTCATAACTTCTACATACATACTCCGTTTTCGTTTGTCTTTTTACCGTTGAGTTCCTATTAATGAGATATTCAACTCTCATTTAGGTCATCTAGGCCAAAAACCGCTCGAACTAAAATTCGAGTTTCAGGTCGTGCATTGTTGTGCTAAATGTTAGAAAATTCATAACTTCCTCATACCGAAGTTAGATTTGGACGTTCTTTTTATGGATGTTCTCAGCTTAACATATTCTACGACTTTAGTTTAGATCACTAAGGCTAAAAAGTCCTCCATCGTAAATTCATTATTTACGTCTCCTGATGTCGTGTCGGTTTTATCGTAAAACTTCGACGGACCATAACTTGTTCGTTATAACTCGGATTCCGGCGTTCATTATATGTACGGAACCCTCGAGACGTATTCTATAACTTGGTTAAGATTATTTATTCTAAATAAGCTTTTGTCGAAAAGTCGTTTTCGACCCCTATTATCTCTAAATTGACTAGCCCGGATCTACGAGCGTTATGGAGGGAGGGAGACCCCTTTGCATATATATTTTTTTTAAAATAAGTAAAAACATCTTAAATGGTCAACTGTTAGTGAAATGACGAAAATGTCTTTTAGTTAACAGAAAAAACTTAACGCAGTTAGCAATAAAAGACAAATTGTCGAAAGTTTGGAAAGTGTAAGGATCATCTATGATGTTTTTAAACCACAGAGACTAAACTTCAGATATGGGGAAACCACAGGGACTATTTATGATGTTTTTTTCTTTAATTATCAAAGTTTATGTAGTTTAAAAATCTATTAATATTTTTAATTTTTATTTGATATATTATTTAATGTTGTTTCTTTTGATGTTCTGTTCATTTAAATTATACAATGATTTTTTTTCATATTTTTTTGAATAAACAAATTAAATTATATATTGATCGTTATCCGAGTTCTTATTTTAATTTGTTTATTCGAAAAAAAAACATCAAAAAAAACATTATTTAATTTAAACGAACAAAACGTTAACAAACAACATTAAATAATATATTCAATATAACAGGTTAAAAATATTAATAGATTTTTAAACCACAAAAACATAGACAAATAAATAAAGCAATAAATAATAATAATAATAATAATAATAATAATATGATTTCATATAATTTAGATAACTAATTTAAAAAAATAGAGATAATTTTATAAATAATCTATATTAATTCTATTAAAAAAAGATTTATATATATATATATATATATATATATATATATATATATATATATATATATATATATATATATATATATAGTAATAATAATAATAAATTAGAAAAAGAAAATGAAAAAAGAAACAAAAGGGTAATTTGGTCTTTTTATATGGAGCAAGGACCTGCCGTGTAATATTCACAAACCATAAAGATGTAACCTATGAAAAATTAAACTTAGGGACTAAAAATGAAAACTCAACCAAACCATAGGACCATTTCTGTAATTTACTATTTTTAAAAATACCCAAATTAATTTTCCGGGGCTGTTCTTAGCACCTATGTGTGTGTGACAATTAAATTCAGAAAATCTTAATTTTTGCAATGTATTTAGATTTCACATTAATCATTTGCGAGTAGGATTCCGATTGATCAATTGCCGTTTAAAAAAAAAAATTTAGATTTCACATAGCTGTGAAATAATATAACGAAAACAATTAAATTATTGAAGCGACTTGTTGGATATATCGAACAAATTGAGCCCACCTACCAAGTACCATTGCCCTTTAATTATCACAATTTTAATGCCATTTTATTGAATATGATAGTGGGGAAGAGCCACCCACATGTTAGTTTTATAATAAGTTTTTCAAGCTGCATTATTTTATAAATAAACCATCAATAATGTAAGAGAGAGAAGAGAGAGAGAGAGAGTTTGAGATGATAAAGACTTTAAAGTTTTGATATATTGCTAGGCAGTGCAAGTTAGCTGGCAATTAATTATTTTGGATATGGAACCATGAATTATGTAAGGAGAGAGGGTTGACTAACACCTTAGGTTTTTCATATTGCTATTTGTTAGGTCCCAATAGACGCAATATCTTATCTTTCAAACAGATCTACTTTAATTCTTTGCAAAACCTTACTTTTCTTTCGTATTTTTGATCAAGCATCAAAACTATGGCGTTTCTAAAACAGTTTGAACATCTTAGAATACCTCTAGCTGATCTAATAGCAGCAACCAACAGTTTTTCAAAAGAAAACTGGATTGGGGGAGGAGGATTTGGACAAGTGTACCAGGGAATACTCGCTTCAAAGGGGAATACGACGGTGGCTATAAAAGTTTTAGATCGTTCATTTGGTCAAGGAGATGGCGAGTTTTGGAAGGAGGTCATGATGCTTTCAGAGTACAAGCATGAAAACATCATCTCCCTCCTAGGTTTTTGTGATGAGAAAAGCCAAAAGATCCTTGTATACAAATATGCATCTAGGAAAAGTCTTGACGAACATATCGAAAACAAAGAGTTAACATGGGCTCGACGCCTTAAAATATGCATAGATGCGGCTCGTGGACTTGCATACCTTCATAATCCTGCGGGGACCCAACAAAGACTATTACACCGCGATATTAAAAGTTCCAACATCTTACTAGATGAAAATTGGAATGCCATAATAGCAGATTTTGGTTTATCCAAATTTGGTCCTGCTAATCAGAAAAACACATTTCTTTTCACCAATAATACTGTAGGCACGGTTGGGTATGTTGATCCACAATATATGGAGGATGGAGTTCTAACAAAGGAGTCGGACGTTTACTCTTTTGGTGTGGTGTTGTTTGAAGTTTTGTGTGGAAGGTTGTGTATTGTCAATCAAGATGGGCGTCAATCATCTCTTACTAGATTGGTTCGAGTGCATATCAAAGGTAACAAGCTACATGAAATTGTTTGGTGCAACATAAAGGATGACATACATCCCGAATCTTTAAAAGTTTTTGCAAAAATTGCTTATCAATGTTTGAAGAGAAACCATGAGGGACGACCACGAATGGAGGTTATTGTGCAAGAACTTGAAAAATCCCTTAAATTTCAAGTGAGTTGCATCATTTATCTTTTTTAAGTAATCATCTCATTCCACATCTACTTTTCATTGTAATGTTTTATCTACTTTTGTGTAGGAGGCTTTTGATCAGGCTAAAGAAGAAAATTCAAAACAAAAAAACACCCTTGTGGATTTCAAGGAAATCTGTCCCCCGGGAGGAAGCAATTTGGTAATTCTGTACACAACAAGCGTCAAAGGGATTCGAAAGACTTCTAAAGATTGCTTGAGGGTTCACTCTTTACTAAAAAGTTTAAAGTTTTTATACCAAGAAAGAGATATAGCGATGCACTCGGATTTCAGAGATGAACTATTGCAAATGTTGGGCAAATCAGCAGCAGTGCCAAGCCTGTTTATAAAGGGTAGGTATATCGGTGGAGCAGAGGAAGTTTTCCGGTTGCATGAGCAGGGAAAATTCCGGTCACTCCTTGCTGAAATACCACTAAACAAATCTGAAGGGCCATGCAAAAGGTGTGCTGGAGTGCGGTCTGTAGTGTGTCGTAAGTGTAACGGTAGTCATCTTATGAAACTTGCCGATGGGAAAAGAACGACGTGTACGGAATGTAACAAGAATGGGCTAATAAAATGCCCCAATTGCTTCTAAAGTAGATATATTTTTATGTCGGTATATTTCATTTGTTGTATGTTGTTTGATATATTCTCATGTTCATCTGTATATTTCAAATTCAAGACTCCACATATCATACAGTAATCTAGTCTGATTTTTATAGAGCATCCGCCTCAAGACATGTTAGTGTCCTAGATTAAATAGACATATCGGAGTACAATCTCTTTTCCTTAAAAGCCTCTTTTTGAAACAAAATTGAGAAATCTACCTATTATATAACTATTTTAGCTAACAAAATGCATTTTTGATCATTTCTATTAATAACTTGAAACTAATTGCAAAAATGTATCAAAGTTTTGATATGCTTTTAATATTAATTTTATGCTGTTTTTTGAGGTTCTTTGAATTTGTTGGTTATGAACTAAACGGCTGACAAAATGACAATAACTTTAGATATGATTAGTATATAGTTTTTTTAATCATTTTCCATATTATATAATAGAACGAACCATGCTTGTTACTCTATTCTTCACTAACAAATCACCACAAATAATGCTATTTCGTTGTTTTGTCCATGGATACTCAAAACGTACATATGTATTCTCTCCAATAACATGGATAGGATTTTATCAAGTTAATGGAATTTTATTATTGTTGTAAAAACAATCATGTATTATCTTGACTTATGGATATGCGGTTGGACATCCCGGTATGAAATATATTTTTTTCTTATCATGAAAGACAGTAAGAGCTTTTATTTTATTTTTTGGTTTTTGGCCTTTCGTTTTTGGAATCTCCAGCAACATCTATGGTGCGTTTGTTTATAGAAAATTTTTCAAGAAAAATGAAAATTTTGTAAATGTGTTTGGTTCGTTAAGTTTCCAAAGTTTCTAAGAAAATGAAAATTTTCAGTTTTCAAATTGCATGTAAATTAGAAAAGTATTTTTTATAGTTTTCTAAAGTTTTTAAATTTCAAAGATGGAAAATAAAAACTCTACGGTTTCTAACCAAATGTGTTTTCTAAAATTCTTATTGAAAACTGAAAAAGAAAACTCAACTCTATTTTTTGAAAATATCTTTTTAAATAAAAGCAGTTTTTCATAACCAAACGTACCCTTAATGTTTGGTCTTAGTAATCATATATGGCTTTCTATTGATTGAAGAATAGTGAACGATGATTGTAGAAGAAAATTTCAATACAAATTTAAAAGAAAGTGCAATAAATATATACATAGCTAATTAGAAGTACATTCATAATCTATAATAATTTACAAAAAGTAACTCCGAATATACTAAATTACATAAACAATCTAACCTCTTACAGGTAGGTGAGCGAAAATCGAACCCCATTTAAAAATAACGAAAAGACAACATAAATCGATACCGATAAACCGAAATCGAGACGAAAACCAACGGTGCGATTTTGAATTTAAAAAAAAAAAAAAACCATAAAATTCTTCAAATAACCAAACAACACAAAATTTAACAATATTAAATAATTATATATAATATTTAATATTCAGTTAATTATAATTTAGTTAAATTTGATTCGATTGTTTGAAATCTACTCTAATAAACAAATATATTTTTTTTGTCACATATCATACTCTAATTCATTTGCCACATGTCATTATATGGTTATTTTAAATTAGTTTTTGTCCACATATCATTTTTTTAGTTTTTTTATTTTATTAAATCCATATAATATTTAAATGCAATAATAAATACATATCAATTTATTAATTGCTTTTTTAGTTTCAAAATTTATAAATTAAAACATCATTCTTTTGTTTATTTATCTAAATTATTTATTTAAATTTAAAAAAAACATTTTAATTTTAATAATTCAATATTTCTTTTATTTTTCTTAAAAATTTAAACTTCTTAAATGTTTAGAACTTATATTTAATTTTTTTATTAAATAAACCAATGTAACATTTGAGTCTTATACCTGATAAAACATATTAAAAGTGGATTGGCTAATACCAACTTGGTGTTTGGCTTAACTTCTTAAAGCCCAAAAGTCCTTTTTGGAAAAGTTACAAAAAGTCAGAATTTCCTAACTTTTCCAAAAAATTGATTTTCGTTGTATAAAAATTTCAAAAGTAGCTTTTTAAAACTAGTTTACCAAACATCTTTTGTTTTTTTTTTCTTTTTTTAAAATGACTTTTGACTGTGAAAAGCTAAGCCAAACACCCCCCAAATGTTTTGATTGTTAATATGCATATATATGACATTTTATAGGAAAAGTTAGAAAGAAGAGAAATTTAAGAACATCGTTAAGAACATAATAAATTATTATTATTATTATTATTATTATTATTATTATTATTATTAGTATTAATAAGAAAAAGAAAATAATGAGTTTCATGGCTAGTATGGATGCATATTGTGAACTCAGTTATAATTTTATACTGGAAGTGAATTATATCATAGCTAAATAAAAAACAAGGGAAAACAAAGGACTAAGAAAGAAAAAAAAAATGTTTGTTTTATGTTTGGATTTTTTTTTTTTTTTTGGTGGGAAATCGCTAGCAAGAAGCAAAGAAGGGGAATCTCCATTTATAAATAGGCTCAGAAGTCAAGTTTAAATAAATGGGTTTTTGTAAATCTGGTTTAAATCGGATATAAATCTTGTTTTTTAAGTCAGTTTTAGGTTTCCTTCTTGGTTGAGCTCTTCTTATATGGTTTGAATTTAATTGATTTGGACCTAGTTTTACCAATTTTTAAGCGAGTTTGTTCGGGGTTTAAGTTTTATAGTAGAGTTGGTAGAACTCATTTTTGTAGAGAGTTATTGGTAGAACGCTGATTTGGAAAAAGTTGCACAAAACCAATGTGGTTAAAAACCATTACCACGCAACCACATGAAATCGATCAGCATAAAATAACCGCATAATCTTAGTACTATATTAACCGCACCATTAGGTATCTAAAATTTAATAACAACATGTGCGGTTAGTGGTTTGATTTTGGCTAATAACAGTATTGAATCACAATATGCTCACCCCTACACCAACCACACCACACATACATACAAAAAAAAAAAAAAAAAAAAAAAAAAAAAAAAAAAAAAACTCTAGTGTGTAAAATGTGATCCAGTTTGTGTTTAGAAACAAAGAGTTGAAAACAAATAGGTGGCTATGCTTGACGGTAGATTTCAGAATGCATTTAAGTGCAAAAGAGCCGTAAAAAAATAAATTTTTTAGACTTTATTTGTTTGAAATTGATAGAAATTGCACACTTAAATATTTGTTTGCAAATGGTGCTGAAATTTGTCTTCGCGTCGAGGTATAAGGATAGGGGGAAAATGTTTGGTTCATGACATGATCTCAACTCATTCGTTTGGGTTAACTATCTTCGGATCAAGATTAATGGCCATGGTCTGTTGATGTTTTGGGGACTCCAAAGTGAGGTCTACAAGAAAACATCTAAAGCATGTCATGATTAAGAGATTTGAACCGACTAGATGGAATACTTGTGTTCTTAAAAAGGTGAATATGATGGCTTGGAGAATGAAAGAATGATTATTGACCGAGTTGCTATGAAAAGTAATTTATTCAATATGGGTATTGATTTCGAGTGTATTATATGTCTGATTTGTCTTATTCATTTTGAGAATATGGATTCTACCATGTAACAATGTGAGGTTGCATCTTCTCTTTGGCATTATGTTAGTCGTTGGCAGGATATTAAGCTTCCATTTGTATCATTTGTTAAAAGTAACTCTCATGGGTGGATACGGTCAAGATGTTAGTCCTTAACATGAGTTCTAGTTTGGAACGATTTCTTTCCTATTTAGGTGTTGTTTTGTGATATTGTCATATTTATTCATATATTTTGTGCATTATCTTAATATTTTTAGCTACAATATGCTCAATTAAGGAAAAAAGGTGTTTAATACGTTTAAATTATGTTTTGTAACAGCGAAGACATGCTCGGGATTAAAAGGAAGCAAAATGTGGAGCTAGAAGGAGGACAAATTGGATTAAGTCATCCAAAGTCAAATTACAATTAACTATGATGTCCCACGTCGTGGACATTTGCTTTCCACGCCATGGCGAGAAGAAGATTCGCGATCCAGTTACTGCCTTGGAGAATATGCGTTTTTAATGGGTGCCACGGCGTAGGAAGCAATTTTCAGAAACTATATATTGATCGATTATGCCTTCAACCCTCACTTATGCATTAAGTTATTACCGACTTTTGAAGACCAGAGACATCCCTTAGAGGCTTTAGAGACCATAATTCGAATGAGAACTTGGTTTTGAAGAGATCTAAAGGCAACATTACTTCTAATCACTTAATTGCTTTATTTTAATCATGTTTTGCAAAGTTAATGTTGTTTCTATCTGTTCATTTCCAGTAGTTATGAGCTAAAAAGCCCTAACTTTCATTTAGAGCAGATGATCTCACTTTCTATGTGTTGATTTATTGTATTTGGATTATGGTTTAAGTTGCTTATTCATTATGATAGCTTGATAACAAACCTTTTATGTTAATGATAACTTATTTTCTATTTATTGATGAGTTTTACTGAGACTAGATGATCTATCTAACTTAGTATATTTGTATCTTATGATTTTGTGATTAACAAGGTTATAGGACTAGTGTTTTGACCAAAAACCTAGGGTTAAATAGAGAAGTTGGTAAATTAATGTGGAAGTTAATATGTGATGAATATTCATGCATTACATTGATATTTATAACCATTTATATCAATCATAATTTCCATGGCCAGTATTTCATAACTCAAAGTTAATACTAGTCCACTTGTTCGTTTTTCCACTTGATCATTGAATGAATAAACTTTCTAAACTAAAGGATTAGTCTTTTTATCATAATTCTAATCAATCTTGGGATCGGTAAGCAATAATACTTTAATCCATTGTATTACCCATGAAATCAACCATAGAAGTTAGTGAATCGCATCTAAACGGAAGTCTCTTTAAAATCTTGTATTAAAAACCGTTTTTTGTTTCTTTTTAACTTTAAATTGCTTTTTAGTTGCAAAACCAGAAAACCCCCTCTCTTTAGATAACTTATATGTTAATGATAGTTGTCCCCTGTGTTCGATACCTGACTTACCTGAACTGTTCTGTTATTCATCTAGGTATACTGTCTATTGCGTGTTAGCTAGTCTAAATTGGTTTGGTTTAAAAATATATAACCGGTATATAAATTGTGTATCAAGTTTTTGGCGCCGTTGTTGGGGAATGACTTTATGATAGTTTATTTATTTTGCTATTTATTATCGATCCTTTGTATGGAATTTATTTCATACAATCTTAATTTTCTGTTATGTTTTTAAGTTCTGTGTATCAAGTTTCCATGGGCACTGTTATGTTAGTTTTTAGTTTATTTATTCTTATTTGTTTTACACGTTGGTTTTCTATTTTATTGCAATTAGTTAATGACCTGAGCATCTTCATCTAGTACAGTACCTGGATTGAAGGGCTACGAGTCAGTTTTCCACAAAAACAACAAAGAAAAGAGCGAAGAAAAAGACAAGTCAAAGAACATTGTGATAACTCCTTTCGAAAAGAACCCAGACAAACATGAGAGCGGATACAGAACTGAAACATAATTAAAAGGGGAAAGTCAACAAGGAAGTGAAATCGAAAATGAGATGGCCGACATAGCAGAAATAACCGTGGAGGAAAACAAGAACCGAATGTGTAACACCTACGAGCTTGGTCTTGTACCACATGAAATTCAAAAGCCGCCAATTTCAAATTCAAGGAACACATTCTCGCTATGCTCAAAGATATCCCATTCTACAGGACGAATCATGAGGATGCCTACAAGCATACTGATGAGGTATTAGACATTACAAACTACTTTTATGTTCCTAATGTTCCAAATGAATTCGATGTTGCTTCGAATGCTTCCAGTAACTTTCAAAGGAGCAGCAAAAGACTGGATTTAAGCCACTTCCACCTGGAGCCATACAGACATAGGCCAACCTTCGAAAAAAATTCATTAAGTAGTTAAGCCCACCTTCAAAGGTTTCAAGGTTGAAGAAGAACATTGCTAATTTTCAACAAAACGATAGAGAATCTTTGTATGAAGCGTGGGAGAGATATAAGGGAATGCTAAGAAATTTCCCTCAACAAGACCTTAACATACAACAAGAAGTGTCGATTTTCTATGATGGGGTAAATGTGACCATGAGGCATCTCCTTCATTCTCAAGGACCCATAACGAAAAAGAATCCAACTGCAATTAAGGATTTAACAGAAGAGTTTGTCAAACATTCAACGAAATATCACAACCCTTGGTAGGATACAGCTAGAGGAAATACGATTAGCAATGTAGTGTTAGAAGACTTGGCATCAATAATTGCAAAGTTAGATACTATGGACCAGTGAATCATTCATGAAGATGGGTAAATCCATGCACACAGTTCAAGTGGGGTGTGATTGTTGTGGCAGCCTACACTTGACTAAGGATTGTGACCTCTACGAGAATGGAAATACGAAGACTCAAGCTTGTTTTCAAGTGGGGATAGATATGACGAAGAATGGAGTAAGCCCAAGAAGCAATGGAATCCATCTTATGAATACATGAACGAAAAAAAAGAAAAATAAAGGCAAAAAAGATGTGTGTTCTATCAAAAAGAGCAACCCGAGAATGAAAAAAAGTAAATTTGAGACCATGCTTGCATGGTTTGTAACCGCTTTTGAAAAGAGACATGATGCCAAGGATGCTATAGTCAGAAATCAGCAAGCCTCGATGCACACATCAAACAACAAATTGGGCAATTCTTGAGGCTATTTAACGAGTGTCTATTGGGCACACTTCCAAGAAACATGAACCCAAATCCAAAAGCATATATCAAGGTCGTGACAACAAGGAGTGATTAGATTATTACGCCTTTGATTCCCCTATCTAACAATAAATCGGATGAGATGCAGACATCGACAAAAAAAAAAAGAAAATAGGTGCTTTACAGTGTTACATGATTATGAAATATGGAAAATACATGTAAAAGTCTCTTTAACTTCATAGAGAAACAGACACAATATGCATATATAGAACAACTTGGAGGTGTTTTACAGCCCAATTATCCAAATAAAATGTGCAAGCTTGAGAGGTCCATCTATGGACTCAAACAAGAATCTCGTAGCTAGAAGATGATATTCCAAATATGATATTTAGGACTCGGTATGGCCATTATGATTTCCTAGTTATGCCTTTCGGATTGACAAAGACCCCAACAATGTTCATGGATCTCATGAATCAGGTATGCAAACCTTATCTAGACAAATTCATAATCGTATTTATCGATAACATATTCATATACTCACGAACCAACGAGGAACATGACCAACACTTATAGTTAATCTTGGAACTGTGACGATGGAAAAGTTGTAGGCCAAATTCTATAAATATGAGTTTTGGATTAGAGAAGTACACTTTCTAGGGCATGTGGTCAGCACCAAAAGGTTCTATGTTGACCCTTCTATAACTTAAGCAATCAAGAATTAAGAAGCATTGAAACACTAACAAAAGTATGCCATTTCTTAGGTCTTATTAGCTACTATTGGAGATTTATTGAAAAAATCTCCAAGATAACCAAACCCCTCACAACATTGACACAAAAACAGACAAAGTTTGACTATGAAGACAAACAAGGGGTTGTTTTCTAGAAACTAAAGAAAATGTTGTGTAGTGCACTAATCCCATCCCTTCCAAAAGTAACAAAAGACTTCGTCTTATACTTAGACACGTCACATCAAGGGTTAGGATGCATATTGATGAAAAGGGACAAGATTATTTCTTACACGTCCTGACAACTCAATGTGCATGAGAAAACATTCACTACGCATGATTTTGAGCTGGGAGTAGTAGTGTTCACTTTAAAGATTTGGAGACATTACCTGTATAGTATTAAGTGTACCATTTTCACTGATCACAAGAGTCTCCGGTACCTCTTCGGCCAAAAAGAACTCAACATGAGGCAACGAAAGAATGGTTGAACAACTAAATGATTATGAATGTGGCATTCGTTATCATTCTGGGGAGGAAAATGTCGTGGCAGATGTCTTCAGCCGAAAAGAACACATCAAACCATGTCTGGTATGGGGTCTAACAATGACTATCCATTCAAACCTTACCGCTCAGATTTGAGAATCTTAACTCGAGGCTCTAAAAGAATAGACCATCGCAGGTGAAGGTTTGCAGGAGATGGATAAATAATTCGAGCTTATGGATGAAGGAACGAGTTATTTTATGAACCAAACTTATATGCCAAAGTTCAATTAGATCAGGAGCTTAGTCTTGGACAAAGCTCATAGATCGAGATATTCCGTTCATCTGAGCTCCTACAAAGTGTATTAGGATTTTAAGATATTATATTGGTGGCCAAACATGAAAGATGAGATTACCACTTAGGTGGGAAAATGCCTAACATGTTCTAAAGTCAAGGATGAATATCATAAGCCCTTAACAATTGGAAATACCTAAGTAGAAGTGGGAACAAATATCAATAGACTTCATCACAAAACTACCTAATACATGAAAATGTTACAACACTATTTGGGTAGTGGTCAATTGCTTAACCAAGTCTACCCACATCCCACCAATCAACAAAATAGATAAGATGGAGAAGCTAACATGGACTTATCTAAAAGATATTATCAAACTACATGAGGTACCTATATCTATCATCTCTAACAGGGATAGTAGATTTACCTTATGCTTCTGGCAATCACTACAAAAATATTTGGGAGCCCGACTAGATATGAGCACAACATATGATGGTCAAAGTGAAAGAACCATTCAAAAATTCGAAGATATGCTCTACTCTTTTTTATTGAATTTGCGAACGCATGGGATACTCATTTAACTTTGATTGTGTTTTCCTTGAATAATAGTTATCACACTAGTATTATAGTTGATATGTGCATATTTAATCATTTATTTTGTATAATATCTTAATACGTTTTTTGGCTATTTTGTCTCGATTTATGAACAAATGGTACTTAATTATGTTAAAATTATATATTCAGCTTTAAAGACATGCTCAAGTGAAAAAGGAAGAAGAACTAGCAATTGGAAGCTTGGGAATTAAAGTTTGAAGAAATAAGGCTTAAAAGAGGAAGAACTTGGCGAGTTGTCCATCAACTCGACGAGTAGGAAGGAAGATTCGCGAACCAACAATGTCTTACCGTACACACCATACACACGATTTAAGTAAAGAACTTGTCGACTCGGTCTATGGACTCGACAAGTCGGTACGTAATTATGAAAATTCTTATATATCGGTCATTCCCAACACCTAAACACTATTTGACGACTTTTGGATACCTTTGGCAACTCATTGGCGATTAGAAGCATTCTGGAAGCTCTGGATTTTGAGAATTCGACTTAGACATCAAGTTTTTGGCGTCGTTGTCGGGGAATGACTTTAATAGTTATTTTAATTGCTAGTATTATCGATCCTTTGTGTAAGATTTATCTTGCACAATGTTACTATTTTCGTTAATTTGTTATTAAGTTTATGTTACTAGCTTTTCTGTTTTTAAAATTTTCGTTTTTAGTTTTCTATGTTAGCCTTGAACTCGTCAAGTCCAGTTGAAGCAACTCGACGAGTCGATGCGTTTTTCAGTTTCATTTTCCTAATTTGTTTAGTTCGTCTTACGTGTGTTTTTTGTTTTTCTTTCAGGTATTTTATGACCCGTGGATCAAATACACTTTTGATCCCACCACTTGAAGACCCATAATCAGCTTTTAAGAAGAACAAGGATAAAACCGTAGGAGAATCTACAACCCCAAAGAAGTCACCTTTTAAGAATCTCAAATTGGTTTTTGGCAAGAAAAAGGGAAAGCAAGTGGGAGAATCCAGCACATCCTTGAAGGACGAAGACCTAAGGAAGGAGGATACCGTGTACGAAATGGAATTTGAAGAAGGAAGTGAGTACGAAAGCAAACCCGATAACACCATGGGTGACATTGCAGACATACCCATGGGTGAGTACAAGAGAAGTATGTGTGACGATACTGGGCCGGGACTCGTGCAACTCACGATTCCATCAACTGCCAACTTTGAATTGAAAGGTCACATACTTACCCAACTCAAGGACATCCCATTCTGCGAGAAAGATCACGGAGACGCATACAAGCATATCGATGAGGTGAACAACATACCTGACTACTTCAATATCCCTAATGTGCCCCGCGAGACTGTTCTGCTTCATATGCTACCGATCACATTTAAGGGCGCCACAAAAGATTGGTTGAGATCACTCCCTCCAGGATCCATCACCCCATGGGCTACAATGTGTGAAGAATTTATTGATCAATTTTGCCCTCCCTCAAAAATAGCAAAGTTGAAGAAAGCCATTGCAAATTTCGAGTAACAAGCAGGCGAGTCACTCTATGAGGCGTGGGAAAGATACAAAGGCTTGTTGAGGAACTACCCCCACAATGATTTAAACATTCAGCAAGAAGTCTCCATTTTTTATGACAAAGTGAACGTGACAACTAGGCAGCTCCTTGACTCCCAAGGATCACTCACGAAGAAAACACCCATGGTTATAAAGGCGCTAATTGAAGAATTCTCTAAGCATTCTAGAGAATATCATAACCCAAGGAATGACTTGAATCGAGGGATGATGAACTCAGTATCCGATAACATGGAAACAGTGGTGGCTAAATTGGAGAGTTTGGACCGAAGAATGACAAAGATGATCAATCCATCCACGCCATCCAAATGGGATGTGAAAATTGTAGCGGGCCTCACCTTACTAAAGATTGTGATCTAGACTAGCATGGGAACCGAAAAGTGCAAGTTTGTTAGTCTAGTGGTGATAGATATGATGAGGATTAGCGAAAATGAAAAAAGAGTGGATACCATACGATGAGTACAAGAAGGAAAAGGAGGAGAAATATAGGATGAAGACAAGAGTTTTCTATCAAAAGGAGGAGCCAGTGAAAGAGAAGAAAATGGACTTTGAAGATATGCTCACAATATTTGCAACCGCATCCAAGAAAAGACATAACGAAATCGATGTTGCAATAAGAGAACAACAAGCAATGATGAAAGAGCAACAAGCATTAATGAGAAATCAGCAAGCCTGTATCCTAAACATTGAAAAACAGTTAGGCCAACTTGCACTACAAATCAACGAAAGAGCACCGGGTGGGCTTCCAAGTAATACCGAGAAAAATCCGAGAGGCTCCCAAATCAACATAGTGACAACTAGGAGTGGAAAGATAATTACTCCTCTTACCCCAATCCAGAATGAAGATCCTAAAGATGTGCAAAAGGAAGAAAAAGAAAACCTGAAATCGCAAGAAGTCGATGTGACTCAACGAGTCGAAGAGAAGAACTCGACGAGTCCACGGTCTGAACAGAAAAATAATCCTCCTTTAAAATCATATCAACCTCCATTGTCATTTCTAGGCCGAGCTAGATAAGATAAGCAGAATGAAGAACATCAAAAGTTCCTGGAGCACATAAAAGCCCTTCAAATTAACATTCCCTTCATCGAGGTGGTTGCACAAATGCCTAGGTATGCCAAGTTCTTAAAGGAGCTTCTTACAAATAGATAGAAGATGTAAGAGGGGTCAAAGGTGTTTCTTAATGAAAATTGTTCAGCTACAATGTTGAACAAATTTCCAAAGAAATGGATGACCCAGGTAGTTTGACATTGCCATGCCAATTCGGGCACTTAGCTACTAGTTATGCATTGGCTGATTCGGGGGCAAGCGTAAACCTGATACCATATTCATTCTTTAAGAAGTTCGACCTTCCAGAGCCAAGACCGATTCGAATGGTAATCCATCTAGCGAACAAAAAGGTGACATTTCCAAGGGGGATGTGCGAGGACTTATTGGTGAAAGCGGATAAATTCGTATTTCCCGCAGATTTCATAGTACTAGATATGGAAGAAGACCATCAAGTGCCAATCATTCTTGGACGACCTTTCCTAAACACCGCAAGCGACATAGTGGACATAAAGGAATCCAAACTTACCCTTTGAGTGGGAGAAGAGACAGTTACATTTGGAGTCGATCAAGCCATGAGGCATTCAAAGTATAGTGATGACAAGGCCTTCTCGATGGACATTTTTAGAAGAATTAATGGAGTAATGGAAAGAAGAAAATTCAAGCGAATCGACCATTGCGTTTAAAGACAATTTTGATGCTGAAAAAGACCTAAAGGAGATATAAAGACTGCTCGAAGAAGCTAAATATGAAGAAATAACCAAAAGATCTGAAAAGTCAACTTGACAAGTTGAAGAGGCCAACTCTACAAGTTGGGGCGAAAAAACGCGATGAGATGGGAAATTTGGCCTGTACTGGACGAGTCCGCACTCTGGACTCGACGTGTTCAGTGTACAAAACACGAATTTAGAGCTGAAAACTTTGCTTGAACATTTAGAATATGCATTTCAGGAAGAAGGTAAACAAAAACCTGTGATTATAACTTCTGACCTCATCAAATCTGAAAAACAAGAGCTAATCCAAGTCTTGAAGAAGAGAAAGAATGCCATTTTGTGGAAAATCACCGATATTAAAGTAATAAGTCCTTCTTATTTCTCTCACAAGATCAACCTTGAAGAAGGCGCAAAGCCGGTGGTGCAACATTAAAGGTGTCTAAACCCGAACATTAAAGAAGTGGTCAAGAAGGTGGTTGTCAAGTTCTTAGATGTCGGGATTATATATTCGATTTCCGATAGTACATGGGTTAGTCCCGTGCAAGTAGTGACAAAGAAAAGAGGGATGACGGTCATGGCGAACTAGAAGAACGAGCTCATACCTACATGAACGGTAACCAGTTGGCGAGTGTGCATCGATTAACGAAAGCTAAACAATTTCACTTGCAAAGACCACTTCCCTTTTCCTTTTATTGGTCAAATGCTTGAGCAATTATATGGCCATAGCTATTATTGTTTCTTAGATGGATTTTCAGGTTATTTCCAGATCCCTATTGACCCAATTGATCAAGAGAATACTACCTTCACTTGTCCAAGTGGAACATCTGCTTATCGATGCTTGCCTTTTGGGTTATGCAATGTGTCGGTGACCTTTCTGTTGGATTAGTGTCTAAGGCTGTAACTATATTTGGTAAGTACTTGACCCGGTTGTGCACGGTCCTTTTGGGTTGCCTTCACCATACCAACTTGACAATGTGATTTATATAGAGAGAAGAGATATTATTATTAAAGTATTATAAGAATAATATGTTAAAGGAATAATAATATTATTTGATTGATATAAGTCATAAATTAATTAGGAATTAATTTGGTGACTTAAAGAGATTAATTGAATAAAGGGGCATAAACTGTCAAATGTGTGATGGTTGTGTTTTGGGCTATGAATCTTTATAGATAATAAGGGGGGACCATTTGTAAGATAAGGATATCTTAAAATCGTCCAAGGTTATCATCTAGAAGGATCTTTGGATTGCTTTGAGGCTAAGTTATCCAATTAGGGTTTAGGGTGAAACCCTAGGAGCTCATAGTATAAAAGATCATTTGGGTGAGGGAAATCGGCCACTCTATGATTGAGGAAACCCTAGGGCTGATTTCTCACCTCTCTCCCTCTCTCAAATCATCCTCTTGCTAGTAGGTGTTTGTAAGCCATTAGAGGAGTGACAATTGTGACTCTAAGCTCCAAGAACAAGAAGTTTCAAGCAAGCAACTCAAGGTATTCTTCTGGATCTGATTTCATATGTTATGAATTGTTTGTTTACACTAGATCTATGAATGAAAGTCTTGGATACATTGCATGTTCAATTAGAGAAACCTAGATCCAAGCATTAGGGTTTGCATGTGCGCATAGGAAAGTTCTTATGGCCCAAACCCATCAGTGGTATCAGAGCCTTGATTGGTTTCTATTGAATTAATGCATTGGTTGATTGTTTGTTACTTGAAAATTCATTTTTTGTGGATCTGACTGGTGAACTCGGCGAGTTCCATAGTGGATATAGGGTGTAGCACCAACTCGGCGAGTCCATTGTGGTACTCGGCGAGTTCAAGGGTCAGATAGAGCTTATCTCGGGATTTCTTGCTGTTTTACTTGAGGAAACTTGCCTTAACTGTTTTGGGTCATCAATATCCAAATTTTATGATATATATATATATATGAGTATATTCTTGACAAAACAAAAAGATAATTACCATTTGAATGAATAATAATTTCCTTATATGATAATGATTGATTATTTAGATTAAATTGGATAATTATCTTGCAAGTAATATTAAATAAATCAAATATAGATAATTATGAGATTAATTGCTTGATTTAAATTATTTGTTATTTGATCCCTTTAGTTTTGAAAAGTTCAAAATTTGTCCTCAAGTTTTGAAATTTGAATCTTGTGATTAAAAGTTTAATTTTGAAGAATTTAAATTTCAACCCCTAGAGTTTTACAAGTTTAAAATTCAACCTTATACTATTACATTATTACAAGCTTTATATATATATATATATATATATATATATATATATATATATGTGTGTGTGTGTGTGTGTGTAATTAAAATGCTAGTCTTACCGTTAGTAGGCCTCATTCACGAAGTCGGTCTATAAGGTGGGTATAAGGTTGCTGCCTATAAAATGGCGCTTAATGGGTGTACACTCACACCCACCGCTTGCTTGACTGGTGGAGGGTCGTTAGCCGGACGGGTAGGATAGGTCAACTCTATCCTCATTAAAAGTATAATGTTAAAATATAAAGTAACTACATGTTTTTCAAATTCCCAATCCTAGTTACTTTAGGCAAAAGTGAATTGATGCAATCCCATGAAATTATACTTTGCACCCTTGCTAAGAAGTTAGTGGAGCGTGTGTGGTTTACCGGCACACTAATTGGTTCTAAGCAAAGGTGGAAAAGGGTGATTCAATGTTTATCATAGGTCGATGGAGCGTGTGTGGTTTACCGGCACATCGAATAGGTGATTGTAATAATGAAGGCACCATGTAGATTTGCATGGTTATTCACACCCACTTTGTGATCCTCGGCATCCCAGTCACAAACGAGAGGGGCATATCGAGATTTAAACATGCCATTGAAAAGTTCAATGAATCTCCAAGAAAATCTAGGAATTCTCAATACATTTAAAACTTAAGGTTATGTTTTTCATGGTGAAGAATTAGTGAATCGTCATTCACTTACCTCCAAATTATTTGCATGTTGGATTACGGCATCCCTTTTCTAATATGTAAATAATGTTGTTGGGTCCTAGCCCTAATTTTTCATTTTGGGTGTTTAATTAGGGATTCAATTCAAATCAAACTTTGTCCTTTCTATTTGTAGATGTCAAACGCGAACAACGTTGTTGCTAACTCATTCACACTAATGAGTCTTTGTCAAAAAGTGACTTTCGATGGATCGAACTTTAGCTAATGGATAAGATACATTCGCACGATTGCACGCTACGAGGACAAAGAGTATGTCCTCGACGAAAAGCTCGAGAAGGTCAACCCTGAAATCGCTACTCCTGAAGAAATGGCTGTCTTTGAGACCCACGAACGTGATGCAACAAAAGTCCATTGCATCATGATAGCCACAATGAACCAAGAATTCCAAAATTCCTATGAGGACATGTATCCCTATGAAATGCATCAAGACTTAATGGAGAGGTACCACAAAAGCGCGAGGCAAGAGCGCTATGAAATCATTACGAACATGATCACCGCTAAGATGGGAAGTGGAGATTCGTTAACCGTGCACTTGCAAAAGATGCAAAGATATGGTGATCGTCTTCGCAAGTTAAATGTTAAGTTTGGGGAGGATTTGGCCATTGACATTGTTCTTCACTCCTTGCCCTCATGCTACAACCAATTTAGGATGAACTACCACATGAACAAGGAAGAGGTCACCCTAAGCAAACTCCAAGGACTGCTGAGAGAAACCTCAAGGAGAAATTTGTTGCACTGACTCCCGCACCACCCGCTGCTCCTGTTTTGGCTATTGGGAAAAAAAGGGGGAAGAAGAGGAAGGCTCCGTCAAAGAGCCAACACAAGGGAAAGTCCCAAGATGGTTCCTCTTCTAGTGGGACCAAGGATGGCCCTGCTAAGCCCAACTCTAACCCAAAGGAGGCAAAGTGCCACCATTGCCACAAAATAGGGCATTGGAAGAGAAGCTGCCCGGAATATCTGCAAGCCATCAAGGATGGGAAGATCAAGCCGTCTTTCGCAGGTATTTACACAATTAAATCTAATGATTCATCTCATGCTATTTATTGGGTTCTTGATACAGGATGTGGTTACCACATTTGTTCTGATTTGCAGGGACTAAGAAGAAATAGGGATGTCGAGCATGGAAGAATAAATCTAATCATGGGAAACAGAAAATCGTCGCCTGTCACCAAGATTGGAGTGTATTCTCTAGTGCTTAATAATGGATTAGGTTTAGATTTAAATAATTGTTGCTACTCGCCAGATATGGCAAGAAACATCATTTCGTTTCATGGTTTGTTTAGACAAGGATTTAGATATTCGTTTAATAATGAGAATGGTTCTATTTATGCTTATCTAAATGGTGTTTTATACTTTGAAGCAATGCGTTGTAATGGAATTTATGAAACTGTTATGGTTGTAGATAACCTAGGAAATGATATGTTGTGTATGGATTCTTCCAATAGTATGGATAAAGCATGTTTGTGGCATTGTCGTCTTGGACATGTCAACAAGAAGCGCATAGCGCAACTCCAAAAGGATGGAGTGTTCGAGTCATTCGACCTTAGGGAAGATGACAAGTGCAAATCTTGTTTACTTGGAAAGATGACCAAGTCACCCTTCACGGGCACTTTTGAGAAAGGTGAGATTTTATTGGCTCTCATACATACCAATGTATGTGGGCCCTTTAGATCCGCCACAAAGGATGCGAACCGCTTCTATGTGACTTTCACTGATGATTATAGTGGATATGGGTATATTTACTTAATCAAGCGCAAGTCAGAAACGTTTGAAAAGTTCAAAGAGTTCAAAAATGAAGTGGAGAACCAATTGGGCAGGAAAATCAAGATGCTTCGATCCGATCGAGGAGGAGAGTACCTAAGTCTTGAATTCCACGACTATCGAAAGGAATGCAGAGTAGTTTTGATATTGCCATATTTATACCTATTTTTAGGCAATATTGAAGTACATTTTTATTAATAAGTTGATAATATGTTTAGAATAATGGTACTTATGACTTTAAATTGTTATTTTCAGTAAATTAAAAGTATTTTCGAAAAGAGCGACCAAAAGTGACAATATGTAGAACATGGGAGACTTGGAACACAAGAGATGAATAAATCCACGAAAATTACTAAACCCACGACGTCGCCTGGCTAGCCACGACGTGGGATGAGAATTCTAGAAGATAAAGATCGCGTTATGGAGGAATCCTTGCCCGGTAAGGATAACTTGGAGACCACGACGTGGCCTGGATAGCCACGACATGGTGCAGGATTTTTAAGGTTATTTAAGCACCCTTGATCATTACGAAGAAGAGGACTTTTGGCTGGAGAGAGGAGTTCCAGAAGGCGATTTTGAGCAGAGAAAGGTTCTGGAAAAGGGTTTTCAACACCAAAAAGAGTGAAGGTCCATATTTTAGTTAATTAGCGTGACATCCCCATTTTTCACGGCCAGAAAAGACCGATTTTGTTTATGCTTTATAAAAATCAGAGTACTTCTTTTAATAAAAATGTTGCGGAATTTGTTCCTAGTAAAACATGATAAATATATTATCAAAGCATTTATGAAGAAATGTATTTTTATTCATTTTAAAACATTTGGGATGTCATTGTTAATACAGAAACATAAGTATAAACAGAACTTACATTCATTATCACTAGTGATCTATATCTCCTTAATATCTCAGTGTAATGTGACTTCATATCAACACCTATGATATAAATAAACTGAGTGGGTCAGGTTGGGAAACCTGGTGAGTACATAGGGTTTTCAACCCACAATAATATAATTATTATGTTTAATCGTCACACAGTTAACTCAATTACCCATCCCCATTATCTTCTTTACTCTTAAGGGTCTACCCTAAGAATCAGCTACTCCTCGTTAATACATTCCTAAGGATCATCCTAAGGAATCGGCACGAAATCCATCGTTGTTAGGGTTTACTCAACGGGCACTAAATCTATAGCTGCCAGGGTTTGCTCAACAGGCACTAAATCCATAGCTGTCAGGGCTATTTCGTTTATCAACAGTATCCACTCGCAATACGTGTCAATGGGTTTTTAGAGTACGCCGGTGAACACATCGTTCACAACACCTACAGGTTGCGAGTCTGCTAGTGTTCCACCGGACTGTCTAGAATAGTCTGTGGTTGTCATCCATACTCTATTGAATGACGGGGCCATCATTTGGGAAAAAGGCTTCTCACATCGTCCACCTCTCACCCTCAACTCACGGTCTATTTCACCTCTCAACTCATCATCCAACTCATACTCCATCTATTACATCTACCCATGTTTTACCCCAACATTATCGCAGATATAAAATACATATATACTTTAAATCATTTAAAACATGTATAAAATCGTTCATTCAGCATAGATAGCAATTATACAGATAATATTCACACATAGCACGTAGTTTATATAAAATACTTCATATCTATGTGTAAGATGAAAGTAACTATGCACTCACCTGATAAGCTGATGACTCGGAACTCAGACAATGCTTTGCTTGTTAAAAATAATTTCCTTCAACGAAACCTAGTATTATTACCACTAGAGTTTAGTCTATTATTCGCCGAGACTAATTAATAGTCTAGCTATTATTACTATTATATAAGCGTTAAACAATACTTATATAACGCATAATAATAGCCCAAGTACTTATTATAAGTTCCTAATAACGTTACTATAATTAAATAAAAGCTATATTAAAATAGCGTAGGCGTAGCTCACTTATAGCGGGTTTTATAGAAAATCGGGCTTTGCTTGGAGCAGCGTTTCTGAGCCGAAAGCTTTTCTTCTCGGAGCCATCGGGCGCTCTGGGGCTTCTTTCCCGTGCTAGGGAGGTTCCTTAGACATGGGGGGGGGGGGGGGGTTTAAGGAGGCTGGAGAGAAGTTAGAGAGAGAAAGAAAGGCTTATGATGTGAAGAAATTATGAAGAGGTCACCTCTTATTTATAGGAATTTTATAGTAAAGTAGTCTCCAAGCACCGTCCGTATCTTTCGCGTACGAGCTCCGTTTTCTACGTTCTTTATATACACGCATTGGTATTTATGATTACTATAACTTTCATTTAGACCCCGTCGGCTAATTCTCCTTCTATCTCATATTTACAAAAGCTGTATCGAATTCGCCGCGCTCGAAAAGTAGAGACTAAGCTTCGTCCTTAACTTTCGCATATGATCTCCGTTTTTGTCGATATTTATATCCACGTGTTGGTATTTACGAGTACTACAACTTTAATTTAGATCTCGTTGGCTAATTCTCAATCTATCTCGGATTTACAAAACCGTATCGAATTTGCCGCACTCGAAAAGTAGAGACTAAGCTTCGTCCATAACTTTCGCATACGAGATTTGTTTTTGACGTTATTTATATCCACGTGTAGGTAAAAATGAAATCTACAACTTTCCTTTTCACTCCGTCGGCTAATTCTCGACCGATCTTAAGTTTAACAGTAGGGAGAGATTAGACTGTTAAATGACCGCGAAGAATTCGTAACTCCTTCATACGGACTCCTTTTTCGTCTATATTTTTACCATTGAGTTCCTATTAATGAGATCTTCAACTATCATTTAGGTTGCGTAAGCCAAAAACCGTTCGAACTAAAATTCGAGTTTCGGGCCATGCACCGCTATGCCAAATCTTAGAAAAATCATAACTTCGTCATACGAAGTCAGATTTGGGCGTTCTTTTTATGGACACTCTCGGTTTAACATTTTCTACGACTTTTGTTTAGATCGCTAAGGCTAAAAGTTGCTCTATTGTAATTTCACTATTTACACTTTTCGGTGTTGTGCCGGTTCCGTCGCGAAACTTCGACAGGTCATAACTTCTTCATTATAACTCGGATTTTGGCGCTCTTTATATATACGGAAACCTTGTAACATATACTAAAACTTGGTTAAGATTATTTATTATAAATAATGTTTTTCGGAAAAGTCATTTTCGACCCCTATTATGTCTAAATTGACTAGTCCGGATCTACGGGCGTTACAATTAGGAACATGTTTTATTACACTTTGATTTGTGTTAGTGTGTTAGTTGCTATTATGATCAGCTGAATCTATCTCCTCTTGTTTAGCTAGATGAAGCTTCCAACTTATGAATAGCTTAATTTTTATGGATTTATTTAGTTGGTAAAATTGCTTATGTTTGATTTGTATTACCTAGCATGCTTGTGTTCGTTTCTCTAGTTGCTTAATGTCATGTTCTGTGTAGCTTAGTAACCATTAACTGCATGAACTTGTTTACCTAATGATTTAGTGAACATTGAATTGTTAGAGCTAGGATTGACCAATCTTAGTTAGTAATTAGAATAAATAAACTTAGCTGTGCTAGAGAACGTGGATTGTGACTATAGTTGCGTTTACATAATAAATCTTACATTGCATATTTATATTCATAATTGATTATGTGTTTAATTGTGTGTGACCATACATAGTTTGACATGAATTAGTTAATTATTGGTAAAGTTAGAACTAAATTACTAATACAATTAAAACCAACTTGATAATCCATAATCATTAGCTAGCCATAAGGAAGAAGTGGATTCAAACTAGATAAGAGTGTGTTTTTACTTATTGAATTTGAGTTAAGTTGGTCTGATCTTGTAAAATCAGATAAAACCCTTTTTAACTTGTTAATAATTAGGTTAATTTGATAGCAAATAGATTAATTAGTAACACCGTTCCCTGTGATCGACACTCGACTTACCCAAGCTATATTGTAATCCGACTAGGTACACTGCCTATAAGTGCATAGTTAGTCTCAGTTTGTTAGGTTATAAATATTAAAATTAGTGGGTACTTTTGTGCACATCAAGTTTTTGGCGCCGTTGTCAAGGAACGGCTTAGTTTTTTTTAGCTTGTTTATTTGCATTAAATTAATCGATCCTTCTTGTGGAGTAGAACCCACAAAAAGTTAATTTTTCAGCAAAGTTTAATTTTTTTTATTTTAGTCATAGAGTCCACGACGTGGCCAGATACGTGCCACGATGTGGACACCTAGAACTGTAGATTTTAGTTGTTAGTTAGTTTTTCAGTTTTAGTTCAGTTTTACCTTGTTTATTTAGTTTATATGCAAGAGTTCATGACTAGAGGCTCAAACACACCTTGGTGCCACCACTTGAAGATCCCGAGTCTGCAATCCACAAGAAAAAGACGCCCTTACAAGAATTCAAGTCAGCTTTTTCAAGAAAGTCGGGAAAGAAGATAGGAGAGTCAAGTTCATCCTCAAATGACAAGAGCAATTTTGAGCACTTGGATCAAATACCCGTCCAAACTGAATCTGAATACGATACCGAACCCGAAATTGAAGAACATACGAGCGAACCCGAGAACGAGCCAAGGAACGAGACGGAAGCACTTGAAGAGATGTCCATGGGAGCTTACAAGAAGCGGATCCGAGAAGATGTGGGTCCCGGTTTAGTCCAACCCGCAATACCTGCCACTGCCACATTCGAGCTGAAGGGGCATATCTTGACTGCACTGAAGGATATCCCATTTTTTGGGAAAGATCATGAGGATGCTTTTAAGCATCTAGATGAAGTCAATGACATTGCGGATTTCTTCAATGTCCCAAACGTCAACAGAAAAATCGTCTTGCTTAGGATGCTTCCCATTACTTTTAAGGGAGCTGCTAAAGAATGGTTAAAATCACTTCCACCGGGTACAATCACGACTTGGGTTCAAATGCGTGAGCAATTTCTGGATCAGTTTTGCCCACCATCCAAGATAGATAAACTCAAGAAGGCAATAGCCAACTTTGAGCAACAACCGGGGGAGTCATTATACGAAGCATGGGAGCGGTACAAGGGCTTGCTCAGAAATTGCCCTCAACATGATCTAAATGTGCAACAAGAGATGTCGATTTTCTATGATGGGGTTAACGTTATGACGAGACAACTCCTTGAATCTCAAGGACCTTTGACAAAGAAAAATCCAAGGGAGGTCAAGGAGCTGATTGAAGAATTCGCAAAGCACGCTCGCGAATACCACAACCCTAGGCAAGATGGAATCAAAGGTGGTGGAGGGGCCCAAACTGAAGAAATAGCAGCTGTAATGGCCATGCTGAATAATTTGGATCGAAGGATGACACAAATGGACAAGTCAATTCATGCCATAAGAGTGGGTTGCGAGAGATGTAGTGGTCCACACTTGACCAAGGACTGCAATTTAGATGAGTTTGGGAACAGAAAAGCGCAAGTGTGCTACTCGAGTGGGGATAAGTTTGATGAGGACTGGAGGAAACCAAAGGAGTGGCTGCCATATGAAGAGTATAAGAAGCAAAAAGAAGAGAAGTATAGGCAGATAGGTCGAGGCTTCTATCAAAAGGAGCAGCCACCAGCTGAAAAGAAACCCGATCTAGAGACCATATTGATGAAGTTTATGGAAACTTCGGACAAGAGACACGATGCCACTGATTCTGCTATTATTGAACAACAAACTTTAATAAAGAATCAGCAAGCCTCTATCCATAACCTTGAAGTACAATTTTGTCAACTAGCTACTCTAGTTCATGAAAAGTTGTCCCCGAAGAATCCCGAAGTGAAGACCCAATCTCATGTAATGGCCATCAATACTGAAGAAGAAGCAATCTCTGAGTTCCTGGAGGCATTAGAAGAAGAACCACAGCAGCCCGATCCAAAACCAAAGAAGCCAAAGTTCGAAGTTGAAGGGGTTGCTGAAACAGCTTCGCCACGACGTGGCACTTCTCTGGCCACGACGTGGCTCTTGTCTGAACAAAAAGTTTCTGAGCCCGTTCCGGTTTATCATTCGCCTTTGCCTTTTCCTTCCCAAGCCACCCTTAGTCCACTGGAAAGAGAGCAAAGAGAGTTTGTCAAGCATGTGAAGGGGATCCCGATTAATACTCCCTTTTTCGAGTCCTTATCCATAATTCCCGAGCATCAGAAATTGCTGCAAGAATTGATAGACACTCGCAAGCAATTAAAGAAGCATTCTAAGGTGATTCTAAGTGAACAAAGCTCAAAATCTTTGTTGAGAGAGACACTGAAGAAGATGGGAGATCCTGTACGCCTCACTCTTCCGTGTGAGTTTGGTAATAAAATGAAGGATAATGTTTTAGCCGATTCTGGGGCTAGCATTAATTTGATGCCTTTTTCATTTTATCAAAAATTAGAAATTCAGGAGATAAAGGCTACAAAAATGACGATTCACATGGCGAACCGTTCAGTGACACAACCCCGGGGCATTGTGGAGAATATTTTGGTAAAAATTGGAAAATTTGTTTTTCCAATAGATTTTGTAGTGTTGGATATGAGGAAACTAAAGGGACCAAACGCAAGCTTGAAGAAGAGGTCAAAGCTAAAAAAGAGAATTCAAAGAAGGCGTACAAAAGGCGAGTTCAAGCTTACAAGAGGCGATTCAAAGAACAAAAGATCCTAGTGGTGGATTCTTCCGAAGACTCAACGTAGGAGGCACGGAGTCCAGCTCAAGACTCCAAGAAAAAGAAGCGCTTCTCGGGAGGCAACCCGAGCTTTGTTTGCATTTTCTTTTCTTTTAATTTTTGTGTTTTTAATTAGGAAAGATATCAACTCATCGTCTAATAACTGATACTTAGTAAATAATTAGCTTTGGGGAGCTTTAATTAATAAATAAAATGCAAAGTAGTTAGTTAAAAATGTGTGATTTTACACAATTTTTGCGATTAGACATATGCCACGTCGTGGTCTGATAAAGCCACGTCGTGGTTAAAGAGTAATTACGGGATCAGATGAAATTTAAAAAAAAAACAGCTCATAATCTTTCAAAGTCCAGGACGTGGCAAAGCTAGCCACGATGTGGCCTTTAAAAAGTCATGGGGGGGGGCATTTCTTAAAACCCTTTGACCGCACATTCCCCATTCCCCATTTGCATGTTGCCTCACGAATGGAAACAAGAGGGTCCCCACAGCCGATTTCTTAATTTGTATTCCAAATCCTTCGAATTTCTTGTCGTCTAAATTCCATTTGGTATGTATTCTACCCATTAATTATAGTTATTTCTTACAATTTTACATTTTCATGGTTAGGGTTTATGTGAATAATGAGATTCACGAAATTGGTTGAAATTAGTTGTTGATTCTAGGTTGCATGTCCTTTGAATATCCATAGGAAAAAACCCAAGCATTGTTTTTGGTTGAAATCGCATATAAAGTAACCGATCTATACCCATGTCCCGACTGCGGTCCACGACGTGGCGAGCATGGCAAGTCGTGATTTCTGGCAAACAATTTTTTTTTAATGTTTTGGGTGTTTGCTGCTTTGGTTTAATTTTATATGCAGAAATGGCACCTCGAAGGGCTGTTCCACAGGAGGAAAATCTGATTGATGTGGCGACTATACATCCTTTATATCAGTTTCCACAAAACATTCCCCGACCATTGTCGACTACATATGAAAATCGGTTGGGATGGTTGTACAACAGGGAATTTGCGATAGCTCTGCTTATCGATTGGGGATGGCTCGGTGGTGTGGGAATGGTTGCTGAATTAGAATGCTATTGGACGAAAACATACGAAAGGGATCATTTTTCTTTCACTTGTCACGGGTGGAGGAATTTGTATGCAATTCAAGAACCCGTGTACCGGGAGTTATCGATGGAGTTTTTCTCTACCGTATGCTTCGAGGAACGCACCATTGACTTTACTTACAACCGGGCACTTGTGTTCTGCTTGGGTGCTGTTTATAGGGAATGTACTCTTCGGGAATTCGCTTGGCGGACGGGACTTTATACCAAAGTGGAGACTCAATCTTGGTTTTTCATACCATTCCTACTTGGATGTGTTCGGGATTTTAATCTCGGTATTATGGATGTCCAGTTCTGGCGGAGTATTTCCAACCATGAGTATAATACTCGTGACTCGAGTGAGTCATAAATTCGGAATCCTGTTTTCCAATTTCTACATCGCCTTATCACTTGTTCTATAAATCACAAGCACCATGGCAATAAAGTCCCTATTCAGAATTTGTTTTATCTGTGGACTCTTATTACCCCTGGGGTTTGCTGTGATTTACCGTATATGTTGGCAAGGTTCATGGGGAAGAAAGAGGCTAATTCTAGGCCCGGGAGTCCGATTACGGGGGGACATTTGGTTACTCACCTTGCTAGGTCGTATCATATTTTGACCCAAGACTTTGTGAGGAATCTTACCTGATTCCCGGACACTGATTTAACCATTCAAGTCTTGGCAGTTATGCGGATAGTGGTGAATGTCGGGGGTCGTTTTGTTATACCGCCGATAGATCAGGAGCAGGAGGAGGCGCAGCCAGGGCAGCAACCACCAGCCAGACCGCGGCGTCGAAATGGGCGAGCTAGAGGAGAGATGGAGAAAGAGCGTGCTGCTTCACAGCATGTACAGGGAGTGCCCACTGACCCTTTTCAGAGTCAGGTGGGAACTTATTTGGATAACCTCCAGGGGTATGTTATTTATCATACTCAACTTACTGTGGGTATTTATTCGCAGTTGGGTGTGACCCGACCACCTGCTATTCCACCACATTATCCTTATTTTCCAAAATAGGAGGAGCTTTGGCATCCACAGAATGACGGGGCAGGACCAAGTGCAGCACATGGACAAGGAGATGATGATTGATTTTTCTTTTCTATTTATTTTCTTTTGTTTTGTTTTAAGTAGTGTTCTTTTATGTTTGAATTTGGTTTGTAATGTAAGACTTTGTTGAACTATGATGTTACTCTTTTATTTCTTTTGGGTTGTTCCGTTTTTAAGATTAGCATTGGAATTCTCAGGAGTATATAAGGTTAAGTCAAGAGTCGTGTTTGTCTAGTCAAGTCAAGGAAGCTTAAAGTTGTGAGTTGGAACCCACAATTCAAGATAAGTGTGGGGTACGTTAGTAGGAGAGAGGTTACAGATGGGAAGTATATTTACATAGAAGACTCTAACCCATTTAGACACTGGTCAAGCTGCTAGGATGAATTAAGCAATAAGGCATTCTAGTTGATGTTCAGTTTCCACGACGTGGGCTCCTTACACCACGTCGTGGCTCTCATACAACTTGAAGAATTAAAGCAGCCTTCTGTTCGCGTTTTCATCTAATAGACGTGGTACTCTGTGCCACGACATGTATCAGTTTATCCCTTCCCACATTTTTCTACTTACTAGCACCCACTTTGAAGAATTGAAGTTTCGAGTCATATTCGTGGTTTATTTACATATTCATCCAGTTCTACACCAACTTTCTATTTTTGAGAGGTCCATATTTAGGATGCACGTTTTCCACACTTTTGGAGATGCTTACACCGCTATCCCAGGGGAGTCCGTTCCTTTTCTCCCTTTTCTTTAATTTTGATTTATTTTATGCATACAATGAGGGCATTGTATGAAATAAGTGTGGGTAGGGGTAGAAAAAGTAAATTGCTAGATTATGATAGAATTTGATAGTAGAAATATTAAATTTGAAATTTGAAATTTTTAATAATTGAATCTAGTAATAATAATTTGAACTGTAGTTGCTAGTGTTATGTGGGATGATCCGATAAAAGTTCAAATGTTTAGTTGAGCCAATACACGTTATAGTGCATTTGTGGCCTCCCTTATTTTAGTGAAATCATGGAACAAAAACATAACCCCGCTTGGTTTGAGGGATGCAATATGTTTAGCAGCCTAAACCTGAAATGTATCCAGGAAAATTATTATCCATAACCAATAAAGGTTGAGGTTGAGCGCCTCTGCTTAAGCATGTAGGTTTTGAGTGAGAAAAAAGTGAGGTACATGTAATAATAAAAATAAAAAAAGAGAGACAATTGCAAGAAAAGTTTGAAGAATTTTGGAGCAATTAAAGTGAAGATCAAAAGATCAAAATTCCAAGAAATTCAAAAAAAGTTGAAGATACCAAAAATCAAACAACAAGGTGGTGAATTCAAAGAGATCAAAGATCAAATTATCAAGGAAGTAAAGAATTCCAAAAGAGCTCCATAGTGGTATCATAGATTGTAATTCTAGATTATGTATGTTTAGTTTGCTCAAACTAAAAATACCTTGAGGATAGGAGGTTTTCTGCGGATGGATTCGGAGGGTTGCATAAAATAAGCATTGTTCGGAAAAAGTGGGCGAGTGTTTATGAAGATTGTGAGTATTTAAAGTATGGGGCTACTTTAGGAAAATTTTAGACACAAATGCATGCGTTGAGGTCTTGGCATAATGGGTGAGCTGGAGTCGGATTGTTCTATGTGATGTTAGTAATCAAGGGTTAAGTTTAAATTTGCTTGAGGGCAAGCAAAGCCTAAATGTGGGGTATTTTAATATTGCCATATTTATACCTATTTTTAGGCAATATTTAAGTACATTTTTATTAATAAGTTGATAATATGTTTAGAATAATGGTACTTATGACTTTAGATTGTTATTTTCAGTCAATTAAAAGTATTTTCGAAGAGAGGGACCAAAAGTGACAATATGTAGAACATGGGAGACTTGGAACACAAGAGATGAATAAATCCACGAAAATTACTAAACCCACGACGTGGCCTGGCTAGCCACGACGTGGCATGAGAATTCTAGAAGATAAAGATCGCGTTATGGAGGAATCCTTGCCCGGTAAGGATAACTTGGAGGCCATGACGTGGCGTGGGATTTGTAAGGTTATTTAAGCACCCTTAATCATTACGAAGAAGAGGAATTTTGGCTGGAGAGAGGAGTTCTAGAAGGCGATTTTGAGCAGAGAAAGGTTCTGGAAATGGGTTTTCAACACCAAAAAGAGTGAAGGTCCATATTTTAGTTAATTAGGAACATGTTTTATTACACTTTGATTTGTGTTAGTGTGTTACTTACTATTATGAGCAGCTGAATCTAGCTACTCTTGTTTAGCTAGATGAAACTTCCAACTTATGAATAGCTCAATTTTAATGGATTTATTTAGTTGGTAAAATTGCTTGTGTTTGATTTGTATTACCTAGCATGCTTGTGTTTGTTTCTCTAGTTGCTTAATGTCATGTTCTATGTAGCTTAGTGACCATTAACTACATGAACTTGTTTACCTAATGATTTAGTGAACATTGAATTGTTAGAGCTAGGATTGACCAATCTTAGTTAGTAATTAGAATAAATAAACTTTGCTGTGCTAGAGAACGTGGATTGTGACTATAGTTGCGTTTACATAATAAATCTTACATAGCATATTTATATTCATAATTGATTATGTGTTTAATTGTGTGTGACCATACATAGTTTGGCATGAATTAGTTAATTATTGGTAAAGTTAGAACTAAATTACTAATACAATTAAAACCAACTTGATAATCCATAATCATTAGCTAGCCATAAGGAAGAAGTGGATTCAAGCTAGATAAGAGTGTGTTTTTACTTATTAAATTTGAGTTAAGTTCGTCTGATCTTGTAAAATTAGATAAAACCCTATTAAACTTGTTAATAATTATGTTAATTTGATAGCAAATAGATTAATTAGTAACACCGTTCCCTGTGATCGACACCCGACTTACCCATGCTATACTGTAATCCGACTAGGTACACTGCCTATAAGTGCATAGTTAGTTTAAGTTTGTTAGGTTATAAATATTAAAATTAGTGGGTACTTTTGTGCACATCAAGTTTTTGGCGCCGTTGCCGAGGAACGACTTAGTTTTTTTTAGCTTGTTTATTTGCATTAAATTAATCGATCCTTCTTGTGGAATAAAACCCACAAAAAGTTAATTTTTCAGCAAAGTTTAATTTTTTTTTATTTTAGTCACAGAGTCCACGACGTGGCCAGATACATGCCACGACGTGGACACCTAGAACTCTAGATTTTATTTGTTAGTTAGTTTTTCTATTTTAGTTCAGTTTTACCTCGTTTATTTAGTTTATATGCAGGAGTTCATGACTAGAGGCTCAAACACACCCTTGGTGTCACCACTTGAAGATCCCGAGTCTGCAATCCACAAGAAAAAGACGCCCTTACAAGAATTCAAGTCAGCTTTTTCAAGAAAGTCGGGAAAGAAGACAGGAGAGTCAAGTTCATCCTCAAATCACAAGAGCAATTTTGAGCACTTGGATCAAATACCCGTCCAAACCGAATCTGAATACGATACAGAGCCCGAATTTGAAGAACATACGAGCGAACCCGAGAACGAGCCAAGGAACGAGACGGCAGCACTTGAAGAGATGTCCATGGGAGCTTACAAGAAGCGGATCCGAGAAGATGTGGGTCCCGGTTTAGTCCAACCCGCAATACCTGCCACTGCCACATTCGAGCTGAACGGGCACATCTTGACTGCACTGAAGGATATCCCATTTTTTGGGAAAGATCATGAGGATGCTTTTAAGCATCTAGATGAAGTCAATGACATTGCGGATTTCTTCAATGTCCCAAATGTCAACAGAAAAATCGTCTTGCTTAGGATGCTTCCCATTACTTTTAAGGGAGCTGCTAAAGAATGGTTAAAATCACTTCCACCGGGTACAATCACGACTTGGGGAGTCATTATACGAAGCATGGGAGCGGTACAAGGGCTTGCTCAGAAATTGCCCTCAACATGATCTAAATGTGCAACAAGAGATGTCAATTTTCTATGATGGGGTTAACGTTATGACGAGACAACTCCTTGACTCTCAAGGACCTTTGACAAAGAAAAATCCAAGGGAGGTCAAGGAGCTGATTGAAGAATTCGCAAAGCACGCTCGCGAATACCACAACCCTAGGCAAGATGGAATCAAAGTTGGTGGAGGGGCCCAAACTGAAGAAATAGCAGCTGTAATGGCCATACTGAATAATTTGGATGGAAGGATGACACAAATGGACAAGTCAATTCATGCCATAAGAGTGGGTTGCGAGAGATGTAGTGGTCCACACTTGACCAAGGACTGCAATTTAGATGAGTTTAAGAACAGAAAAGTGCAAGTGTGCTACTCGAGTGGGGATAAGTTTGATGAGGACTGGAGGAAACCAAAGAAGGAGTGGCTGCCATATAAAGAGTATAAGAAGCAAAAAGAAGAGATGTATAGGCAGACAGGTCGAGGCTTCTATCAAAAGGAGAAGCCACCAACTGAAAAGAAACCTGATCTAGAGACCATATTGATGAAGTTTATGGAAGCTTCGGAAAAGTGACACGATGCCACTGATTCCGCTATTATTGAACAACAAAAATTTAATAAAGAATCAGCAAGCCTCCATCCATAACCTTGAAGTACAATTTTGTCAACTAGCTACTCTGGTTCATGAAAAGTTGTCCTCGAAGAATCCCGAAGTGAAGACCCAATCTCATGTAATGGCCATCGATACTGAAGAACAAGCAATCTCTCGGTTCCTGGAGGCATTGGAAGAAGAACCACAGCAGCCCGATCCAAAACCAAAGAAGCCAAAGTTTGAAGTTGAAGGGGTTGCTGAAACAGCTTCGCCACGACGTGGCACTTCTCTGGCCACGACGTGGCTCTTGTCTGAACAAAAAGTTTCTGAGCCCGTTCCGGTTTATCATTCGCCTTTGCCTTTTCCTTCCCAAGCCACCCTTAGTCCACTGGAAAGAGAGCAAAGAGAGTTTGTCAAGCATGTGAAGGGGATCCCGATTAATACTCCCTTTTTCGAGTCCTTATCCATAATTCCCGAGCATCAGAAATTGCTGCAAGAATTGATAGACACTCGCAAGCAATTAAAGAAGCATTCTAAGGTGATTCTAAGTGAACAAAGCTCAAAAGCTGTGTTGGGAGAGACACTGAAGAAGATGGGAGATCCTGGACGCCTCACTCTTCCGTGTGAGTTTGGTAATAAAATGAAGGTTAATGTTTTAGCCGATTCTGGGGCTAGCATTAATTTGATGCCTTTTTCATTTTATCAAAAATTGGAAATTCAGAAGATGAAGGCTATAAAAATGACGATTCACATGGCGAACCGTTCAGTGACACAACCACGGGGCATTGTGGAGAATATTTTGGTAAAAATTGGAAAATTTGTTTTTCCAATAGATTTTGTAGTGTTGGATATGAAGGAAGACCCCGATGTTCCAATTATCCTTGGTCGTCCATTGCTTAACACTGATGGAGCTCTTGTTGATATTCGCGAGTCCAAGCTCACCTTGAGGGTGGGTGATGAAAAAGAAGTTTTTGGGATAGAAGATGGCTTCCAAAGGACTCATGTTCAAGAAGAGGTGCTCACAATCAATGAAGATAATGAACTATAAGAACTAGAAAAGCTTATGGAAGAAGAGATCAAGACAGTTCATCAAGTCAAAAGAACAAAACCAAGAGCATCTGTTCCATTTTTGGTTGAAGTCATTGCTTACAAGAGTCCACCTTCTTGGGTAAGCAAGGAGGAGGAGATGACAAGTGATGAAGAGGAGGTCACTTTAAGGGTAACAAAGCCAGTGGTGAAAGAAGAGAAGGGTGCTATGGAATGCAGGGAGGAAACTAAAGGGACCAAACGCAAGCTTGAAGAAGAGGTCAAAGCTAAAAAAGAGAATTCAAAGAAGGCGTACAAAAGGCGAGTTCAAGCTTACAAGAGGCGATTCAAAGAACAAAAGATCCTAGTGGTGGATTCTTCCGAAGACTCAACGTAGGAGGCACGGAGTCCAGCTCAAGACTCCAAGAAAAAGAAGCGCTTCTCGGGAGGCAACCCGAGCTTTGTTTGCATTTTCTTTTCTTTTAATTTTTGAGTTTTTAATTAGGAAAGATATCAACTCATCGTCTAATAACTGATACTTAGTAAAGAATTAGCTGTGGGGAGCTTTAATTAATAAATAAAATGCAAAGTAGTTAGTTACAAATGTGTGATTTTACACAATTTTTGCGATCAGACATATGCCACGTCGTGGTCTGATAAAGCCATGTCATGGTTAAAGAGTAATTACGGGATCAGATGAAATTTAAAAAAAAAAAAACAGCTCATAATCTTTCAAAGTCCAGGACGTGGCAAAGCTAGCCACGATGTGGCCTTTAAAAAGTCATGGGGGGGGGGGGGGGGGGCATTTCTTAAAACCCTTTGACCGCACATTCCCCATTCCCCATTTGCATGTTGCCTCACGAATGGAAACAAGAGGGTCCCCACAGCCGATTTCTTAATTTGTATTCCAAATCCTTCGAATTTCTTGTCGTCTAAATTCCATTTGGTATGTATTCTACCCATTAATTATAGTTATTTCTTACAATTTTACATTTTCATGGTTAGGGTTTATGTGAATAATGAGATTCACGAAATTGGTTGAAATTAGTTGTTGATTCTAGGTTGCATGTCCTTTGAATATCCATAGGAAAAAACCCAAGCATTGTTTTTGGTTGAAATCGCATATAAAGTAACCGATCTATACCCATGTCCCGACTGCGGTCCACGACGTGGCGAGCTTGGCAAGTCGTGATTTCTGGCAAACAATTTTTTTTTTAATGTTTTGGGTGTTTGCTGCTTTGGTTTAATTTTATATGCAGAAATGGCACCTCGAAGGGCTGTTCCACAGGAGGAAAATCCGATTGATGTGGCGACTATACATCCTTTATATCAGTTTCCACAAAACATTCCCCGACCATTGTCGACTACATATGAAAATCGGTTGGGATGGTTGTACAACAGGGAATTTGCGATAGCTCTGCTTATCGATTGGGGATGGCTCGGTGGTGTAGGAATGGTTGCTGAATTAGAATGCTATTGGACGAAAACATACGAAAGGGATCATTTTTCTTTCACTTGTCACGGGTGGAGGAATTTGTATGCAATTCAAGAACCCGTGTACCGGGAGTTATCGATGGAGTTTTTCTTTACCGTATGCTTCGAGGAACGCACCATTGACTTTACTTACAACCGGGCACTTGTGTTCTGCTTGGGTGCTGTTTATAGGGAATGTACTCTTCGGGAATTCGCTTGGCGGATGGGACTTTATACCAAAGTGGAGACTCAATCTCGGTTTTTCATACCATTCCTACTTGGATGTGTTCGGGATTTTAATCTCGGTATTATGGATGTCCAGTTCTGGCGGAGTATTTCCAACCATGAGTATAATACTCGTGACTCGAGTGAGTCATAAATTCGGAATCCTGTTTTCCAATTTCTACATCGCCTTATCACTTGTTCTATAAATCACAAGCACCATGGCAATAAAGTCCCTATTCAGAATTTGTTTTATCTGTGGACTCTTATTACCCCTGGGGTTTGCTGTGATTTACCGTATATGTTGGCGAGGTTCATGGGGAAGAAAGCGGCTAATTCTAGGCCCGGGAGTCCGATTACGGGGGGGACATTTGGTTACTCGCCTTGCTAGGTCGTATCATATTTTGACCCAAGACTTTGTGAGGAAACTTACCCGATTCTCGGACACTGATTTAACCATTCAAGTCTTGGCAGTTATGCGGATAGTGGTGAATGTCGGGGGTCGTTTTGTTATACCGCCGATAGATGAGGAGCAGGAGGAGGCGCAGCCAGGGCAGCAACCACCAGCCAGACCGCGGGGTCGAAATGTGCGAGCTAGAGGAGAGACGGAGAGAGAGCGTGCTGCTTCACAGCATGTACAGGGAGTGCCCACCGACCCTTTTCAGAGTCGGGTGGGAACTTATTTGGATAACCTCCGGGGGTATGCTATTCATCATACTCAGCTTACTGTGGGTATTTATTCGCATTTGGGTGTGACCCGGCCACCTTCTATGCCACCACATTATCCTTATTTTCCAACATAGGAGGAGCTTTGGCATCCGCAGAATGACGGGGCAGGACCAAGTGGAGCGCAGGGACAAGGAGATGATGATTGATTTTTCTTTTCTATTTATTTTCTTTTGTTTTGTTTTAAGTAGTGTTCTTTTATGTTTGAATTTGGTTTGTAATGTAATACTTTGTTGAACTATGATGTTACTCTTTTATTTCTTTTGGGTTGTTCCGTTTTTCAGATTAGCATTGGAATTCTCAGGAGCATATAAGGTTAAGTCAAGAGTCGTGTTTGTCTAGTCAAGTCAAGGAAGCTTAAAGTTGTGAGTTGGAACCCACAATTCAAGATAAGTGTGGGGTACGTTAGTAGGAGAGAGGTTATAGTTGGGAAGTATATTTACATAGAAGATTCTAACCCATTTAGACACTGGTCAAGCTGCTAGGATGAATTAAGCAATAAGGCATTCTAGTTGATGTTTAGTTTCCACGACGTGGGCTCCTTACGCCACGTCGTGGCTCTCATACAACTTGAAGAATTAAAGCAGCCTTCTGTTTGCGTTTTCATCTAATAGACGTGGTACTCTGTGCCACGACGTGTATCAGTTTATCCCTTCCCACATTTTTCTACTTACTAGCACCCACTTTGAAGAATTGAAGTTTCGAGTCATGTTCGTGGTCTATGTGACATCCCCAAAATCACAGCCAGAAAAGACCGGTTTGTTTATGCTTTGTTTAAAAATCAGAGTAACATTTTAAATGAAAGTGTTGCGGAATTTGTCTCAAAACAAAATATGATAAAGATTTATCAAAAGCATTTCCATAGAAGTGTATTTCATTAAAAGACTTGGGATGTCATGTTCGTGCAGATCAAAAGCATAAACAGTACAATATAAGCCTTACTACATTATTTCATATCTACAGGCCTATATCCGTAATCCCTCGTCCAACATCATATCTATGCTCAAGCGCCACTACCTGTAATACATAAAACTGAGTGGGTCAGGCTTGGGAGCCTGGTGAGCACATAGGGTTTTCAACCCACAATAAATAAGTTTATTAATTTCACCAATCAACAATAACCCGATTACCCGTTCCCGTTATCCTCACTTTATGTCCCTAAACACCTATCATAAGGGACCTAGCCTAAGGATCATCATCGGGACGGACACTACTGCTAAGGGGATTCCCCAGCAATAAATGTCCTAAAGGCAACCATGTGGGGGATCGAGTACATCGGTGAACACATCGTTCACAAACACCTACAGGTTGCGAGCCTTCTAGTGTTCCACTGGACTGTCTAGAAGAGTCTGTGGTCGTCATCCATACTCCGCTAGATGACAGAATCAACAACATCAACATCGAGGCCTCTCATCATTTTATCACACATCACCTATTACATCTACCCATGTTTTACCCCAACATTTTCGTAGATATAAATTACATATGCAGTTTAAATCATTGAAAACATGTATAACAATGTACATCCAGCATAGATAGCAAGTATTCAGATAATATGCACACATAGCACGTAATTTATATAAATACTTCATATCTATGTGTAAGCTGAAAGTAACTATGCACTCACCTGAAAGGTGGTGACTCAGCACTCAGACAGCGCTTCGATACTCTCAAAACGATTTTCCTTCGATAAAACCTAGTATCGATACCACTAGGGTTTAGTCTAACGATAACCGCAACAAATTAATTGTCTGACTATTATTATTATTATATAAGCGTTAATAACACTCAATATAACTCATAATAATAGTCCAAATAATTATTTTAAAGACCTAATAACATTCCTATAATTATTTGAAAGTTATATTAAAAATTGCGTAAGCGTAGCACACTTACAGCGAATTTTATCGAAAACCGGAACTTAATTGGAGCAGCGTTTCGAAACCGAAAGACTCTTTTTTCTCGGGACTCCGGGAGCCTCGGGGCTTCCCTAGGGTGCTAGGGGTTTTATCTAGGGCTTAGGGGTGGTTTGGGATTGTAGAGAGAGAAAGAAGTTAGAGAGAGAAGTGATTTTGGTGTGAAAAATGGAGCTGCCTTCGCTGCCTTTTATAGCCTGCGAGGCCTCGGTACGCTGGGCGTACCTCGGACCTACGCTGGGCGTAATGGCTCAGATAAGGGCGCCACCTCGGACCAGCTGTCTTGCACTCCGGAAGCTATAAGGGCGAGGGTACGCGGGGCGTACTGACTTCGGACGCGGGGCGTAAGCGAGGACCACGTGTTGGCCATCCGAAGCGAGCCGTGATCTGCAAGCGATTGTCAGGATCTTGCCACGTCATCGTTCTAGCATCAGATTTCGCAATTTCGAGTTACAACTTCAAAAATTCGTAACTTTCGCGTACGATCTCCGTTTTCGACGTTCTTTATATCCACGCGAAGGTGGGAACGTAATCTACAACTTTCGTTTAGAATCCGTTGGCTAGTTTTGGCTCGATTTTAAATTTTATATTATTAACAGGCAGGGACAGGATTGGTTCGTTAAATCCTCATAACTTTTTCATCCGACATCCGTTTTCGCCCATCTTTTTCTCGTTACGCTACTCTCAACGAGATCTTCGATTCTCGTTTAGGTCGTGTCGGCTAAAAATCACTCGATCTAATATTCGAATTTCGGGTTGTACACTGCTATTCCGAAACTTCGAAAAATCATAACTTCTTCATACGAAGTCAGATTTGGGCGTTCTTTTTATCGATGTTCTTAGTTTAACATATTCTAAGAATTTCGTTTAGATCGCCAAGGCTAAATCTCGCTCTATCGTAAATTCACTATTTACGCTTTCCGGTACCGTGCCAGTTCCGTCGCGAAACTTCAACGGGTCATAACTTCTTCGTTATAACTCGGATTTCGGCGTTCTTTATATGTATGGAAACCTTGAGACATATTCTACAGGTTTATGTAGATATATCGGGATTATCTCACACTTTAATTTTGACGCTTATTTTTATTCTTTATTAATTATACATTTGTAATTAAATAATAAGCACATAAACACACATAATTCACATAATACTCAAATATTTCATCTTTATTACTTCAAAAAGAGTTACAATAGTTGACCTAGACTATTACATTGACGAAAATGCTTAGCCCTGAAACCCGGGTGTTACAGTTTATTTACATATTCATCCAGTTCTACATCAACTTTCTATTTTTGAGAGGTCCATATTCAGGATGCAAGTTTTCCACACTTTTGGAGATGCTTACACCGCTATCCCAGGGGAGTCTTTTCCTTTTCTCCCTTTTCTTTAATTTTGATTTATTTTATGCATACAATGAAGGCATTGTATGAAATAAGTGTGGGGTAGGGGTAGAAAAAGTAAATTGCTAGATAATGATAGAATTTGATAGTAGAAATTTGAAATTTGAAATTTGAAATTTTTAATAATTGAATCTAGTAATAATAATTTGAACTGTAGTTGCTAGTGTTATGTGGGATGATCCGATAAAAGTTCAAATGTTTAGTTGAGCCAATACACGTTATAGTGCATTTGTGGCCTCCCTTATTTTAGTGAAATCATGGAACAAAAACACAACCCCGCTTGGTTTGAGGGATGCAATATGTTTAGCAGCCTAAACCTGAAATGTATCCAGGAAAATTATTATCCATAACCAATAAAGGTTGAGGTTGAGCGCCTCTGCTTAAGCATGTAGGTTTTGAATGAGAAAAAAGTGAGGTACATGTAATAATAAAAATAAAAAAAAAGAGAGACAATTGCAAGAAAAGTTTGAAGAATTTTGGAGCAATTAAAGTGAAGATCAAAAGATCAAAATTCCAAGAAATTCAAAAAAAGTTGAAGATACCAAAAATCAAACAACAAGGTGGTGAATTCAAAGAGATCAAAGATCAAATTATCAAGGAAGTAAAGAATTCCAAAAGAGCTCCATAGTGGTATCATAGATTGTAATTCTAGATTATGTATGCTTAGGTTGCTCAAACTAAAAATACCTTGAGGATAGGAGGTTTTCTGCGGATGGATTCGGAGGGTTGCATAAAATAAGCATTGTTCGGAAAAAGTGGGCGAGTGTTTATGAAGATTGTGAGTATTTAAAGTATGGGGGTACTTTAGGAAAATTTTAGACACAAATGCATGCGTTGAGGTCTTGGCATAATGGTTGAGCTGGAGTCGGATTGTTCTATGTGATGTTAGTAATCAAGGGTTATGTTTAAATTTGCTTGAGGGCAAGCAAAGCCTAAATGTGGGGTATTTTGATATTGCCATATTTATACCTATTTTTAGGCAATATTTAAGTATATTTTTATTAATAAGTTGATAATATGTTTAGAATAATGGTACTTATGACTTTAAATTGTTATTTTCAGTCAATTAAAAGTATTTTCGAAGAGAGGGACCAAAAGTGACAATATGTAGAACATGGGAGACTTGGAACACAAGAGATGAATAAATCCACGAAAGTTACTAAACCCACGACGTGGCCTGGCTAGCCACGACGTGGCATGAGAATTCTGGAAAAGGGTTTTCAACACCAAAAAGAGTGAAGGTCCATATTTTAGTTAATTAGGAACATGTTTTATTACACTTTGATTTGTGTTAGTGTGTTAGTTGCTATTATGAACAGTTGAATCCAGCTACTCTTGTTTAGCTAGATGAAGCTTCCAACTTATGAATAGCTCAATTTTTATGGATTTATTTAGTTGGTAAAATTTCTTGTGTTTGATTTGTATTACCTAGCATGCTTGTGTTTGTTTCTCTAGTTGCTTAATGTCATGTTCTGTGTAGCTTAGTGACCATTAACTGCATGAACTTGTTTACCTAATGATTTAGTGAACATTGAATTGTTAGAGCTAGGATTGACCAATCTTAGTTAGTAATTAGAATAAATAAACTTAGTTGTGCTAGAGAACGTGGATTGTGACTATAATTGCGTTTACATAATAAATCTTACATAGCATATTTATATTCATAATTGATTATGTGTTTAATTGTGTGTGACCATACATAGTTTGACATGAATTAGTTAATTATTGGTAAAGTTAGAACTAAATTACTAATACAATTAAAACCAACTTGATAATCCATAATCATTAGCTAGCCATAAGGAAGAAGTGGATTCAAACTAGACAAGAGTGTGTTTTTACTTATTGAACTTGAGTTAAGTTCGTATGATCTTGTAAAATCAGATAAAACCATTTTAAACTTGTTAATAATTAGGTTAATTTGATAGCAAATAGATTAATTAGTAACACCGTTCCCTGTAATCGACACCCGACTTACCCAAGCTATACTGTAATCCGACTAAGTACACTGCCTATAAGTGCATAGTTAGTTTAAGTTTGTTAAGTTATAAATATGAAAATTAATGGGTACTTTTGTGCACATCAAGTTTCGTAATTGACGCCACCTAGGACACCGCAGTTTAATGGTGTGGCAGAAAGGCGTAATCGAACCTTGTTAGACATGGTCCGTTCTATGATGAGTCGTGCTTCACTACCTATCTCATTCTGCGGGTATGCCTTAGATACTGCCGCCCATATCCTTAACCGAGTCCCTGCAAAGAAGGTTGTCAAAACACCTCACGAAATGTGGACAGGGAAAGCTCCCTCGTTGGCACATATCAAGGTTTGGGGTTGTGAGGTTTTCGTAAGATGAGAGACTCACGACAAGCTCGAACCTCGTAGTGAGCGATGTATTTTCATTGGCTACCCGCAAAGATCCTTTGGATATCTCTTCTATAGACCGAGTGACAATGTTGTCTTCGTTGTGAGGAGAGGGGTTTTCCGAGAGTGAGAACTCATAAGCCAAGGAGATAGTGGGAGGCAAATCGATCTTGATGAGATTCAAGAGTCGAGTGATGAAGGAACCTCGACCGCTAGTGCTCAACCCGAGGAGGAAACTTCGGTTGAACCGATTGAACAATCCTTACCTCTTAGACGTTCCGAAAGAGTTAGAGTTCAACCTCAGTTGTATGGTTTTCATATTACTACCGAAGGGGACACATATATTAGTGACAGTACACTAGTAAATCTAGATGAACCTAACAGCTATAAGGAAGCCATGGCAGGCCCGGAGTCTGCTAAATGGAAAGAGGCGATGGACAGCGATATTCAGTCCATGTATGACAACCAAGTTTGGAATTTGCTTGACAATGTGCCCGGAGGTAAGACGGTTGGGTGCAAATGGATCTTCAAGAAGAAGACCGACAAGGATGGGAATGTGCACACGTATAAGGCACGATCAGTGGAGAAGGGCATTACTCAATCTCCCAAAGTTGACTATGATGAGACATTCTCACCAGTTGCCAAGATAAAATCTATTAGGGTGATGCTAGCCATTGCTGCATTTCATGATTATGAGATATGGCAGATGGATGTCAAGACCGCTTTCCTTAATGGGAAGTTGGCTGAGGATGTTTACATGGCTCAGCCAGAAGGTTTTGTCGATACGAAACAACCCAATAGAGTGTGCAAGCTTGAGAATTCCATTTATGGACTTAAGCAAGCATCTCGCAGATGGAATCTTTGCTTCGATGAGAAAGTCAAAGAGTTTGGATTTGTACGAAGTGAAGATGAATCATGTGTATATGTCAAAGCCAGTGGGAGTATAGTTAGCTTCCTCGTTTTGTATGTCGATGACATACTACTCATGGGAAACGACATTCCGACTCTTCAGGAAGTTAAGTCCTGGCTCGGGAAGTGCTTCGCTATGAAGGACCTCGGAGAGGCTTCCTATATTTTGGGAATAAGGATAGTGAGAGTACGAAGTAAGAGACTAATAGGATTTAGTCAAAATACTTACTTAGATAAGGTACTAAAACGTTTTAGTATGGAAAACTCGAAGAAGGGAGAACTACCGATACAAAGTAATGCCAAGTTGAGTAAGACTCAAAGTCCGAGTACCAAAGCCGGGATAGCTGAGATGAGTCGAGTACCTTACGCTTCCGCAGTTGGCTCGATCATGTATGCTATAACTTGTACTCGCCCTGATGTGGCCTTTGCTTTGAGCATGGTCAGTAGATATCAAGGGAACCCTGACAGAGCTCATTGGATTGCGGTCAAGAATATCCTTAAGTACCTTCGGAAGACCAAGGAATGGTTTTTAGTCCTTGGAGGGAGTGATGACTTAAAGGTGCGAGGGTATAGTGACGCCAGCTTCCAGACCAACAGAGACAACTACCGTTCGCAGTCGGGCTGGGTCTTTACCCTTAATGGAGGAGCAGTGACCTGGAAAAGTTGCAAGCAGGAAATTGTAGCTGATTTAACGTGCGAATCAGAGTACATTGCATCGAGCGAAGCATCAAATGAGGCGATATGGTTAAAGAAATTCATTGGTGACCTTGGAGTTGTGTCTTCCATATAGGAGCCTATGAAAATTTTATGTGATAATGAAGGAGCGGTTGCCTTGACCAAGGAACCGAGGTATCATGGTAGATCCTGGCATATCGACAGGAAGTGTCACTTTATTAGACATTGAGTAGAAGAAGGACACCTCGTGGTTAAGAGGATATCATCAGAAGATAACCCAGCAGATCCGCTTACGAAGGGACTGAGTATGGTTAAGCACTTGTAGCACGCTAGGAGCATTGGGTTGAAGGATGATATTAGTTTAGATTAGATAGTTTGGAAACTCGTAATAGATAAATGTAGTTGACATTTGATGATTAAATAAAGGAGTATAATTTAAAAGTTTTTTCTTATGTTAATTGTTTAACTATTGTTTCACTTTGCATGTTTTGACTTCCAGAATAATTGAGTTTATTAAGAATAATCAAATTATTCAAACGATCCACAATCGTTCATATGTTGGAAGTAGGTATGAATGAAGATTGTCATGAATTGGTGTGTAGATTGTCTAAATGGTATTAGACATAGCAAAGGCTTGCTACGACGTTCATGAGTGCTTACGAACAAGTTTTGAACATTGGAATAAACCCGCGCTTGCTGGAATCACTTCATGGAATGTACCGCAAGTGATCGCAAGACGATAATATCATATGGTCTTGAAACCAAGATATATGGTTTATTGTTTACTAATTGGTTGTGCGTTGATAATGCGAAACCGCAATAGTAATTTGATGTCATTAAACGCATTGTTGTGTATAGTTGATTAGTGAATAAGTAAATGCATATAAGTCGAAGTTTATCTGTTACTTTTATCCTAAGAGGGTAAAAGCGATATCACGGCCGCTAGATGATTTGATTTAACTTATGTGTTGGGCCCGATCAGGACTGAATTGATGTGTTCAATTAAGTTCTATGTCAAGTAAATCTAAGATCGAGAAACTAATTGCTAGACAATAAGTATGACAATGTTTCATGAGATTGTCTGCACGATATCAAAACAGAGGACTGTACGATCCCTTATCTAAAGGACAGGATACTGATAAGATCAGAGTTGATAGCGTCTTTGAGAGCTACGATTGCTAACTGGATTGTGTTTACAATTTATAGTTACTAGACTTATCCAAGTGGGAGATTGTTGGATTCGTGACTAAGGTTGTAACTATATTTGGTAAGTACTTGACCCGGTTGTGCATGGTCCTTTTGGGTTGCCTTCACCATAGCAACTTGACAGGGTGATTTATATAGAGAGAAGAGATATTATTATTAAAGTATTATAAGAATAATATGTTAAAGGAATAATAATATTATTTGATTGATATAGGTCATAAATTAATTAGGAATTAATTTGGTGACTTAAAGAAATTAATTGAATAAACGGGCATAAATTGTCAAATGTGTGATAGTTGTGTTTTGGGCTATGAATCCTTATAGATAATAAGGGTGGACCATTTGTAAGATAAGGATATCTTAAAATCGTCCAAGGTTATCATCTAGAAGGATCTTTGGATTGCTTTGAGGCTAAGTTATCCAATTAGGGTTTAGGGTGAAACCCTAGGAGCTCATAGTATAAATAGATCCCTTGGGTGAGGGAAATTGGCCACTCTATGATTGAGGAAACCCTAGGGCCGATTTCTCACCTCTCTCCCCCTCTCAAATCATCCTCTTGCTAGTAGGTGTTTGTAAGCCATTAGAGGAGTGACAATTGTGACTCTAAGCTCCAAGAACAAGAAGTTTCAAGCAAGCAACTCAAGGTATTCTTCTGGATCTGATTTCATATGTTATGAATTGTTTGTTTACACTAGATCTATAAATGACAGTCTTGGATACATTGCATGTTCAATTAGAGAAACCTAGATCCCAGCATTAGGGTTTGCATGTGCACATAGGAAAGTTCTTATGGCTCAAACCCATCACTTTCAACGTTGCATGAAGGTAATATTCCACGACATGGTGGAAACGTTTATGGAAGTATTTATGGATGACTTTTCTATTTTTGGCTCTTCTTTTAATGATTGTCATACTAACCTTGACTTGATGTTTGCTAGGTGTGAAAAGACCAATTTGGTCTTGAATTGGGAAAAGTGTCATTTTATGGTGAAAGGAGGAATTGTTTTAGGCCATAAAGTATCCAAAGCGGGGATAGAGGTGGATCAGGAAAAAATTGATACCATTGCTAAATTACCCCCACTAACCAATGTAAAGGGCATTAGGAATTTTTTGGGTCATGCGGGTTTTTACCACCGTTTCATAAAAGATTTTTCCAAAATAACTAGACATTTAACTCAATTGCTTTTGAAAGATGCACCTTTTAATTTTTCTAAACAATGTTTAGCTGCTTTTGAAATTTTGAAAGAAAAATTAACTAATGCCCTGATCATTATCACCCCGAATTGGAACTTACCATTTGAAATAATGTGCGACGCGAGTGACTTTACTTTAGGAGTTGTACTTGGCCAAAGGGTTGATAAGCACTTTCAACCCATTTATTATGCAAGCAAGACATGCGGCCCAAGAAAACTACACCACAACCGAGAATGAATTGTTAGTCGTGGTCTATGCCTTTGACAAATTTCGTCCATATCTTATTTTGTGTAAAACTGCTCTTTTACTGACCATTCTGCTATCAAGTATTTGTTTGCCAAACAGGATGCGAAACCAAGATTGATCCGATGGGTGCTTAATTTTACTTCAAGAATTTGACATAGAGATCAAGGACAAGAAAGGGATGGATAATGTAGTTGCCGACCATCTATCTAGACTGGAAAATCCAGAAAGGGACAAGATGGACGACAAGGGTGTTGGTGATGGCTTCCCGGAAGAATACTTGATGGTGATTATGGGGGAAGAACCATGGTATGTAGACATTGCAAATTTCTTGGCTGACGACTTTCATCCAAAAGGGCTCACTCACCAGCAGAAAAAGAAGCTCTTTTCAGAAATTAAATATTTTTTATGGGATAAGCCTTATCTTTTTAGCAGTTGTATTGATGGGAATATTAAAAGATGTGTTTTTGGCAATGAAATCTGTGACATTCTAGAGCATTGCCACAATGGGTCGGCAGGAGGACTTCATGGGGTGCAATACATAGCCAAGAAGGTGTTTGATGCGGGGTTTTATAGGCCCACAATCTTCAAAGATGTTGCCACCTATGTTAGAGAGTGTGATGCTTGCCAGAGGATGGGTAATATTTCTGCAAAGAATGAAATGCCTCAAAAGAACATCCAAGTGTGTGAAATATTTGATGTGTGGGGTGTGGATTTCATGGGACCATTTCCTTCATCTAAAGGAAATAAATACATACTTGTGGCAGTAGATTATGTGTAAAAGTGAGCAGAAGTGCAAGCACTACCAACCAATGATGCGAGGGTCGTGATGAAGTTTCTTAAAAGACTATTTTCTAGGTTTGGAGTACCCAAGACATTGATAAGTGATAGGGGAACCCATTTTGCTAATGATCAACTAGCAAAATTGTTGCAAAAATATGGTGTACACCATAGATTTTCAACACCATGCCATCCTTAAACAAATGGGAAAACTGAGAATACTAATAGAGCACTCAAGAGAATTTTGGAAAGATTGGTGGGAGCAATAGGAAAGATTGGGCGGATAAATTGGATGATGCGCTTTGGGCATTCCGGACTGCATTCAAGACACCCATTAGAACCACACCCAATAGATTAGTATATGGTAAAAATTGTCATCTACCGGTGTAGCTTGAGCATAAAGCTTATTGGGCTTTGAAAAGATGCAATTTTGAGCCAAGTGAGTTGCGTGCCAATCAACTTTCGCAAATGAACGCTTTGGAAGAATTGAGGAACGAGTCTTACACTAACTCATTGATTTATAAAGATAAGACCAAAAGGTGGCATGATGCAAGGTTGAAGGGTAATAAGGAATTTGAATCTAATCAAAAAGTTCTCTTGTACAATTCAAGACTAAAGCTATTTTCAGGAAAAAGTGCACTCGTTGGTCCAGGCCTTTTACAATCAAGCATGTTTATCCGTACGGGGTGATTGATTTATGGAGCAAGGATGGGTCGAGCTTTAAAGTAAATGGGCATAGAGTTAAGAGATATGAAGAGGGCATACCAACCGAAGAAAGACGAGAAGAACGGTTAGACTTAGAGAAAGATGTTGCAATGTAGAGCGAGAAGGAGTCCAGCTAAAGACTCCTAAAAAGAAGTGCTTACGGGAAGCAACCCGTTGTTTGAGTTCGCTTTCTTTTACCCTTTCATTTTCGTTTTTACTTTTAGTCTTTTATTTTTGTTTGTGTGTTTTATTGGGATTTTTCAATATAAATTTTCTTATTAGCTTAAAATGATTGCTTGAGGACAAGCAAAGATTGAGTGTGGGGTGTGGTGGAATTAAGTTAAAGAAAAGCAAAAAAAATTCAAAATATTTCGAACAGAGTCAGCAACTCGCCGAGTCCATACCTGAACTCGACGAGTCCATCTAAAAATCTGTGATATATCATGAAAACGCATCTCTACTCGACGAGTTGGACCCCCAGACTAGATGAGTAGAATTTTATCAGCGGAAAAAAAAAATTAAACTCTGTAAGTTAGGGACATTTGTATGAGGATGATGGTGATGTCACCTTTGTTGGATATGATCAGAGGGGCTCAGGTTGATGGGGTAAAGAAGGAAAACTGGAAATCAGAGAAAATACGGGGTCAGTGTCCATTGTTTGTTAAGGATAGACGTGGACTTTTGACTCAATGTGGACGAGTGTGGGTACCTTTGGCAGGGGGAGTGAGGCAAAGGCTGTTGGAGGAGGCTCATAAGTCTAAGTTCTCTATACACCCGCGAGCACCAAAGATGTATAGAGACTTGAGGCTTAGTTATTGGTGGCCCTGCATGAAGCGAGAAATCGCTTGGTTTGTGGAGCGATGCTTGACCTGAAGGAAGGTCGAAGCCGAGCACCAACGGCCTCATGGAAAGGTTCAGCCGTTACCCATTCCCATGTGGAAGTGGGAAGAGATCACTATGGATTTCATTACGAAGCTACCGAGGACGACGAGGGGAGTTGATGCCATATGGGTCATTGTGGACAGACTGACAAAGAGTGCCCACTTCATTCCAATCACCGAGAGAATATCCGTAGAAAAGTTAGCAGACATCTATGTTCGAGAAGTGGTGGCCAGGCACAGGGTGTCGTGTCGGTGGTTTCAAATAGGGATGTTCGGTTTACATCCAGATTATAGAAAAAGTTTCACGAAGAACTAGGTACTCAGCTACATTTCAGTACAACATATCACCCTCAAACTGATCGACAGAGTGAGAGGACGATCCAGACATTAGAAGACATGTTGCAGGCATGCATGCTAGATTTTGGAGGAAGTTGGGATACATATCTCCCACTGGTAGAGTTCTCATACAATAACAATTATCATGCCAGTATCGATCAAGCTCCATTCGAGATGTTATATGGTCGGAGGTGCAGGACCCCCGTATGTTGGGACGAGGTCGGTCATCGGGTCATGGGGAGCACGGAGGTGGTGCTCAAGACCACCGAGTTGATCCAGCAAGTATGCGACCGGCTGCGGGTCGCGCAGAGTCGACAGAAGAGTTATGTCGATTGACGGCGATCGGATCTTGAGTTTCAAGTGGGGGATTTAGTCTTATTGAAGGTGTCACCCTGGAAGGGGATTATCAGGTTTCGTAAGAAAGGCAAGTTGGGTCCTCGATTTATAGGTCCGTTCAGGATCCTGGCCCGACTAGGCAAGGTGGCATATCAATTAGAGCTCCCCGAGGAGCTTAGTCAGATTCACAACACCTTCCACGTATCTCAGCTTCGGAAGTGTATTGCTGACGAGTCCACGGTTATACCTTTGGATGACATTCAGGTAGATGGGGGATTGAATTATGTCGAAAGGCCAATTTCCATACTATACAGGATGACGAAGACGCTTCGGAATAAGGAAGTAAAGATGGTAAAGGTGCAATGGCAACATCGAAAGGGCTCCGAGTGGACTTGGGAGCCCGAGGAGGAGATGCGGGAGCATTACCCTGATCTGTTTTCATCCACGGACTTCGAGGGCGAAGTCTAGTTCAAGTGGGGGAGAGTTGTAACATCCATAAATAAAAAGTATGTCATGAAACCCCCTTTAAATTAGAGTTGTTACATTATTAGTCCCTTAGTACGCTGGGTGGACTTAGGAGTACGCTTAGCGTACTAGGACCTTTTATGGTCGTGGGTGTTTGGAGGTACGCTGAGCGTACCAGGGTTTACGCGGGGCGTACGCGCAAGGGACCAGAAAACCCTAATTGCGGACTTGAGGCCTATATAAATGACTTTAAGCCCTTGGGACTAAACCCTAGAGAGCCTCCACTACCCTTGAACGTCATTTCACTGCTGAAAGCCATGAGGAGTCATTTGTGAGCTCTTAAAGTGTGCTTTTGTGATCTTTAGTGTTCATTTCAAAGAGAATGGTTGGTCAAGCAAGCTTGGATCAGGAGGGAGCTCCAAGATCTTGCATTATAATCTTATTTCAGAGCTTTTAGAGGTAAAAAGCTTGTACCTTTCCTCCTTTCTCTTTAGATCTAGCTAGGGTTTTTGTAGTTGGTCCTTTTGATGGATTTTGGGCCTTATTTGTTGGCTAGATCGTCCCCATTCGATAATAAGGTCAGATCTAAGGTCCTTAAGCCATTTAAGAGCATAAAAATAAGAGCTTGGTGGAGGTCTTAACCTTGTGCATGAATTATAGACTTGGGAAAGGTCTTAATGATGACTTTGGAGGTTTAATGGACATGCAAAGGCCTAAAGTTAACAACTTTATGCCCTAGGAGGTGTTAATGGACTCAGATCTAGATTCTAGACGTAAAAGAATGACATAATAAGCACTTAATAGGGAAAGTTCTTAACTGAGACTTACGTCGGGTGTACTACGACTACGCTATGTGTAACCTTTGAAAACCTGGTACGCTGCGTGTACCTGAAGCGTACGCGGGACAGTTTGGGCCGATCTTGTTTTGGGTTGTTGAACTTTTGGGCCTCTTTTGGGTTATTGGGCCTGATTGGATTCTAAGAGTAAAGGCCTTTTATCAGTTGGATCATGGACATATTTGGTGGGCCTTTTGGGCCAAGGGGGCCCATTAAGGATATTGGACTAGATCTTGGGCCCATTTGCAATGCAAGGGTGATTGGCCTTTGGGGGTAGGGTTTAAAGGTTGGGCCCTCCCTTGGGATAATTTATGGACCAATCATTGATGATATTATTATTGTTATTATCCAGTTTGGGAGGTTGCGGGTCATTAAGAGTGCAGTATTCGTATTTTTTGGGCGAAGGTGGGTCTTCTCACCATACCCATGGGTCTACGGCACCAAGGCCGGCCCATTATGTGTTTATGATATATGTGCAATCGTTTTGTGTTTGATATGTAATGTGATCGTATGTTTTGCATGAAGACCCCGGGGGGAGCCCGTGTCGTTGGATGTAAGACCATGTGGGGTAGCCCATAGCAGTCCTAGGTAAAGACCATGTGGAGCAGCCCATGTGTAACACCGTAATTTTTCAAACAAATTTTTGAAAATTAAAATAGTTTATCTCTTTAACACTTTTCAAAAAAATACCATTTGTTTAGGTTGCAATACATAACTCTTTTGTTCAATCAATTAATAAACCAGGATCTTCAAAACAAACGCTTCCCCTGGTGTGTACAATCGAGCCGGTGTTGTCCCGTGAACCTGAGAAACCTGAAACACATAACACAAAACACTGTAAGCACGAAGCTTAGTGAGTTCCCCAAAACACCACTCTAACACATATTAGCACTCAAGGCTATAACTCTGCGGGCCCTTGGGCCCTAACTCTGTGTGTCTCAGTGGGACCCTCCAGTACCAACTCTCTGTGGACCCTCTGGTCCTAACTCTGATAACTCGGAATCATGCATATCACATATCACAATAAATCTCAGAAAATAAGTAGCATACAATTACACTGGCACATAACTCTAAACCTAACTCTGTGGACCCTCTGGTCCTAGCTCTGTGGACCTTCTAGTCCTAACTCTGATATACACGCAGCATAAATCACATAGAAATAATGCAGTGCCACACATCCCATAGATAGCATACAATAACTCTGTCACATAACTCTACTACCACTCTAGGTAAAGTATAATGAGAAGACTCACCTGCTACTGCCGACTGAAGAACAAGATCACGCTGCTCCGACCACCGGCACGAACTCCACCACTGAATCACCGAAACCAATAAATACCAATAACAACCAAAATACCCCTGGAAGTCAACTGTTCAACTCTTGGTCAAATCCAACCCTCCTGACTGACTCTACTCGCCGAGTCAACCCGCTGACTCATCGAGTCCCCATGCTCTGAAACTCCCATAACACGACTCAACTCGCCGAGTCGCCCCAAGACTCACCGAGTCCCACAACTCTGAGTCAAACCGTACTCAACTCACTGAGTCATCCCCTGACTCACTGATTCTCAGCTTAACCAGAAAAGGTTAGGACCTCAAGACTAGACTCGCCGAGTCCAAGAACATACTCGTCGAGTCCAAGGCTATCTTCAACCAACTCGTCGAGTTTCTGCCTATCTTCATGCAACTCGTCGAGTGCACCCATGTGACTCGCTGAGTACCACTAGCTCTTAACCCATACAGGGGCTTTCTAAGCCATGCAGGGTCTCCAATCCATAGATCTACTCTTATACAAGCCATCCATCACGAAAAGTGGCAAACTTTACGTGAATCCAAGGAGATCTAAGCATAATACACTCTTGGGCTAAGGTTTTGGGCTAAAACACTTCATCAACAGCTCTTGAACAGGGACTTTATGCTCTTTTGGATCATCAATACTCTAGATCTGAGGTAGCAACGTCAAATCTAACCTCCAAACTCAAGATAGCACTAGATATACACCCAAAAATCCCACAAATGATAGATCTAGATGGATAACAGCTCAAGCAACGAATCATTACTGCAAAAGAAGGCTCCAATAGAAGAATAAGTCAACACCTTGATAAGCCCCTTACTCCAAGCCTCTTAATCTTCAAAGATCTCTTCAACAAACACCCCTTCAAGATCCAAATGTTCTCTAATTCTCTCACAACGAATATTAGGGTTTCTGGACTTCAAGGGAGAGCATAGAGGCTGGGGAGAGGGTATTATGTTCTTTATATAGGGCCAAATCCCTGGGATTAGGGTTTTCTCCACACAGCACCAACTCACCGAGTCCAGCCACCGAATCGCCGAGTTGGCCACTAGACACGCGACCAGAATCGCGAACCTACTCGCCGAGTCTCCCCATGGACTCGCCGAGTTGACCATCCACATTTTCACTTTGAACCCTTAACTTTTCACCCCTGAACTCGGGATGTTACACATGGCATTGGATGTAAGACCATGTGGGGTACCCCATGGGAGTCCTAGCTAAAGTCCATGTGGGGTAGCCCATGGCATTCTTGCTGGTTCTATGTATGCATGGTCTGTGTGATATGTTACTTGGATATGTGTATGTGTGGTGTGTGGTATGCTCTGGGGAACTCACTAAGCATTTCGCTTACAGGTTGTTGAATTGTTTTAGGTAAATCGGAACCAAAAGGCAAGGACAAGGCGTGATGGCACGGTGTGCACTCTATCTATCTCTTTTTCATTAATATGTTTATGGACACACTCTGATAATCTATATAATGTAATGGATGGTGTTTTAAAACTAAATATGAGATTCAGGGTTTTATGTCAATGTGTTATTTAAATTAAATAAAAATTTTCGTGGTAAAATTCGGGCTGTTACAAGTTGGTATCAGAGCCTTGGTTTGAGGGATTCAGACACACTCTCTAGTGTTTCGGGACTCAAACTAAGGAATTGTAGAAATGTTTTCAAAATAATAACATAAAAACGAAAAGATGAGAATGCAACGTGCGTGATCAGCCGAGCCAAGTAAGTAGTTCCCCTATATGCTTGCCATGTTATACTAATTTTAAACCATGATTGCTTATGTGGAATTTGCTACGTGTATGCTTTTAAAATTGTATACGGTAGGAGCTTATAGCCTCAGAATGATTGATTTGGCCTTATTTCCTGTTCCTTTTTGGGTTGTGGTATTAGGGTAGAATATTTTATTCGAAAGTCTATTTGATCCCTTATCTGTGTATAATTTGCATGCATAAGAGCAACCTGTTATGATGGTGTGATTGCTATGAGTAGAGGAACCTTTAGGATGGTCAGACATGGTAATGTGTGGTAAATGCGGGGTATGGTTCAGTCACCAGAAAAATTTGGAGTTTTCGGATTGAGCAGTGGAGAAAGGTACAGGTAAGTGTGGAAGGTAATATTGGGCCCGTACTACTGGAGGCACAGGATCTGTGCCAAAGCACTGATGGATCCGACAACCCCAAGGAGGACCGGTGTGGGATTATCCCTTACACGGAAACCCTAATCTTTGTTATTTATGAAATTTCAGTTATCATGGTGGTGACACAATTTGGAGCAGGAGGGTCTGGATCAGGATCGGGATCTGGGGCAGGATCGGGAGACACTACTGACGTCATTGATGAGAGGCTGCGAGAACTCATTGTAGCTGAGGTTACCAGGGTCATCCTTGACGCAACCCTAGTGATTTTTAGGACGGTCAAGGAGGGTCTTATGGAGATTATGGAGGAGAGACTCATATCTTTTAGGACGGAGTTGGCAGCGGGACAGATTGGGACCCGAACTCCCTCCTTCCGGGAGTTCAAGGCGTGTGGAGCACTGGAATTCTTCGGGGTCAGGGACCCCATTGTCAGTCGTCGCTGGGTGGCAGATATTGAGAACACCCAGCACACGAGTTCCTGCCTGAAAGTGGCAAAGGTTGGGTTTCCTTCGTGTATGTTGAGAGACAGGGCTCACGACTGGTGGGGCGAGGTTATTAGCCAGGTGGGGCCAGCTGGAGTGGCTGAGATGTCATGGGCCGAGTTCGATCGACGGTTTGATTTGGAGTTTGCACCGCCTATTGAGGTGCAATGGTTAGTAAGGGAGTTTCAGGATTTGCAGCAGACCACCGAGACTTTGGCGGAAATCACCGCCAAGTTTCGGGAGCGAGCCTTATTGATTCCGCAGTATGCTACCGATGAAGAAATGAGGCGGACCTGATATCATTCCATGCTGAGGGACGATATCCGGGAGTTTGTGAGCTTTACAGGGTGCAAGACCCTAAACGAGATGGTGTAGAAGGCCCACGAGAGGGAAATAGAGTTGGATACCCGCACGAAGTGGAAGAATGATCAGGCACAGATGGCGGGGGTCAGGCTATGAAGCCTAAGACCTCTGATTCTTCGGGTAAGGGCCAGCAAGGCCGGGGCCGGTATGCCAAGTGTGGGAGATTCCATAGCGGGGCGTGTAGGATGGATGGCACGACAGGATGTTACTCTTGTGGCCAACAGGCCCACATGAGTAAGGATTGCCCTAAGAAGGGCTTGATATGTTTCAACTGCAATCAGACAGACCATAAAAAGGCTGAATGCCCTAGGTTGCAGGGAGGAGGAGGAGCGGTGGCGGCGCCCGCACCCGTCACCCTGAGGATCACTGATGGCTGCCCTGTCACTGCGGATATTCCGACGGTGAAGAGGCACGCGTTCCAGCTGACTACTGAGTAGGCTCGGGTTGCACCAGACGTCGTGACTGGTATGTATCTATTACCTTACTACATATTGTAATTGTATGGCTTATGTTTATATCATGGATGTTCAGGAACCTTTTTAGTCAATGGTATGACTGCTCTTGTTTTGTTCGACTCGGGTGCTACCCGATCATTTGTGTCTCTTGCGCTTAGCAAGAAATTTCGGGATACGCCGGGGATCTTGGACTCCCCACTCGAGGTTGAGATTGTGGCTGATCGCACCCTTAGTGTTGCGAGGGTGTATCGGGACTGTGTCCTGAATGTACTTGGGGAGAGATTTCGAGTCGACCTAGTTCCGATACCGTTGCGAGGGCTGAAGGTGATTGTCGGGATGGACTGGCTGGGGGCCAATGGGGACATGATCGATTGCGAGCGATAGTTGGTTCGGGTTTGAACCTCTGGTGGGGGAGAGCTGATTATTCATGGTGAGGGGACCTCGCAGGTACTGACCCTCTGTTCGGCTGCGAGGGCATGGAGGTTTCTTCAGCATGGTTTCATGGGTTTCTGGCTTATATCGCGGATACAAGGGTAGGGGCCGCGACGGATGTGGGCAGTGTGCCAGTTGTTCAGGACTTTTGGGACGTTTTCCCCGAAGAACTGTCAGGGGTCCCTCCGGAGAGGCAGGTGGAGTTTCATATTGACTTGGTTTCGGGTGCTGCCCCAATAGCAAAGGCACCATATCGGTTGGCACCACCTGAGATGCAAGAGTTATTTGCACAGCTTCAAGAACTGTTAGACCGTGGGTTCTTTCATCCAAGTAGTTCACCGTGGGGCGCACCGATCCTTTTCGTGAAAAAGAAAGACGGGACGCACCAGATGTGCATTGATTATAGGGAGCTGTACAAGATGACAGTGAAGAATCGCTATCCTTTGCCAAGGATCGATGATTTGTTTGATGAACTTCAAGGTGCATCTTGGTTCTCCAAGATTGATCTTAGGTTCGGGTATCATCAGATGAGGATTAAGGAAGAGGATATACTGAAGACAGCTTTCAGAACTTGGTATGGGCATTATGAGTTTGTGGTGATGCCGTTCGGACTCACCAATGCTCCAGCAGCATTCATGGACCTCATGAATAGGGTATGCAGACTGATGCTGGATCGGTCAGTGATCGTTTTTATCAATGATATTCTGGTTTACTCCAAAACCAGAGAGCAGCACGAACAACATTTGAGGGAGGTACTGGAGATTTTGAGGGCGGAGAAACTTTATGCAAAGTTCTTCGAATGTGATTTCTGGCGACGGGAAGTGCATTTTTTGGGGGCATGTCATCAATCAAAAAGGTATTTCGGTTGATCCGGTAAAGGTGGAGGCGGTGATGCGATGGGGGGTACCGAGAAACGCCTTGGAAATTCGTAGCTTTTTGGGTTTAGCGGGTTACTATCAGAGATTCATCCAAGATTTCTCCAAGATTGCTATGCCATTGACGTGTTTGACCAAGAAGAATGTGACTTTTCGTTGGGATGAGGGTCAGCAGAAGGCTTTTGAGACTCTGAAGCAGATATTATGCGAGGCTCCAGTCCTCATACTGCCTGAAGGATTGGACGATTTGGTGGTATATTGTGATGCATCGATTTCAGGATTGGGTGCAGTATTGATGCAGCGAGGGCATGTGATTGCTTATGCCTCGAGGCAATTAAAGCCTCACGAGGCAAATTACCCCACACATGACCTGGAACTGGGGGCGGTGGTGTTCGCCCTTAGGATTTGGAGGCACTATCTATATGGGGTGTGGTTTACCATCTATACCGATCACAAGAGTCTAAAGTATTTGATGGATCAGCAGAACCTTAATATGCAACGGAGGAGATGGTTGGATGTACTTAAAGATTATGATTGTGAAATCCTGTATCACCCAGGGAAGGCCAACGTGGTGGCTGATGCCTTGAGTCGCAAAGCAGCAGGGTCCCCGGTTAGGGACATTTGTATGAGGATGACGATGATGTCACCTTTATTGGATATGATCAGAGCGGCTCAGGTTTATGGGGTAAAGAAGGAAAACTTGAAATCAGAGAAAATACAGGGTCAGTATCCATTGTTTGTTAAGGATAGCCACGGCCTTTTGACTCAATGTGGACGAGTGTGGGTACCTTTGGCAGGGGGAGTGAGGCAAAGGTTGTTGGAGGAGGCTCATAAGTCTAAGTTCTCTATACACCCAGGGGAAACAAAGATGTATAGAGATTTGAGGCTTAGTTACTGGTGGCCCTGCATGAAGCGAGAAATCGCTTGGTTTGTGGAGCGATGCTTGACATGTAGGAAGGTCAAAGCCGAGCACCAGCGGCCTCATGGAAAGGTTCAGCCGTTACCCATTCCCATGTGGAAGTGGAAAGAAATCACTATGGACTTCATTACAAAGCTATCGAGGACGACGAGGGGAGTCGATGCCATATGGGTCATTGTAGACAGACTGACAAAGAGTGCCCACTTCCTTCCAATAACCGAGATCATATCCGCAGAAAAGTTAGCAAACATCTATGTTCGAGAAGTGGTGGCCAGGCACGGGGTGCCGGTGTCGTTGGTTTCGGTTAGGGATGTTCGGTTTACATCCAGATTTTGAAAAAGGTTCACGAAGAACTGGGTACTCAGCTACATTTCAGTACAGCATATCACCCTCAAACTACTGGACAGAGTGAGAGGACGATCCAGACATTAGAAGACATGATGCAAGCATGCGTGCTAGATTTTGGAGGAAGTTGGGATACATATCTCCCACTGGTAGAGTTCTCATACAATAACAATTATCATGCCAGTATCGATCAAGCTCCATTTGAGATGTTATATGGTCGGAGGTGCAGGACCCCCGTATGTTGGGACGAGGTCGGTCATCGGGTCATGGGGAGCACGGAGGTGGTGCTCGAGACCACCGAGTTGATCCAGCAGGTACACGACCGGCTGCGGGTCGCGCAGAGTCGACAGAAGAGTTATGTCGATTGACGGCGATCGGATCTTGAGTTTCAAGTGGGGGATTTAGTCTTATTGAAGGTGTCACCCTGGAAGGGGATTATCAGGTTTCGTAAGAAAGGCAAGTTGGGTCCTCGATTTATAGGTCCGTTCAGGATCCTAGCCCGAGTAGGCAAGGTGGCCTCTCAATTAGAGCTCCTCGAGGAGCTTAGTCAGATTCACAACACCTTCCATGTATCTCAGCTTCGGAAGTGTATTGCTGACGAGTCCACGGTTATACCTTTGGATGACATTCAGGTGGATGGGGGATTAAATTATGTCGAAAGGCCAATTTCCATACCAGACAGGATGACGAAGACGCTTCGGAATAAGGAAGTAAAGATGGTAAAGGTGCAATGGCAACATCGAAAGGGCTCCGAGTGGACTTGGGAGCCCGAGGAGGAGATGCGGGAGCATTACCCTGATTTGTTTTCATCCACGGACTTCGAGGGCGAAGTCTAGTTCAAGTAGGGGAGAGTTGTAACATCCATAAATAAAAAGTATGTCATGAAACCCCCTTTAAATTAGAGTTGTTACATTATTAGTCCCTTAGTACGCTGGGCGTACTTAGGAGTACGCTTAGCGTACTAGGACCTTTTATGGTCGCAGGTGTTTGGAGGTACGTTGGGCGTACCAGGGTTTACGCGGGGCGTACGCACCAGGGAATAGAAAACCCTAATTGCGGACTTGAGGCCTATATAAACGACTTTAAGCCCTTGGAACTAAACCCTGGAGAGCCTCCACTACCCTTGAACGTCATTTCACTGTTGGAAGCCTTGAGGAATCATTTGTGAGCTCTTAAAGTGTGCTTTTGTGATCTTTAGTGTTCATTTCAAAGAGAAGGGTTGGTCAAGCAAGCTTGGATCAGGAGGGAGCTTCAAGATCTTGCATCATAATCATATTTCAGAGCTTTTAGAGGTAAAAAGCTTGCACCTTTCCTCTTTGCTCTTTAGATCTAGCTAGGGTTTTTGTAGTTGGTCCTTTTGATGGATTTTAGGCCTCATTTATTGGCTAGATCGTCCCCATTAGATAATAAGGTCAGATGTAAGGTCCTTAAGCCATTTAAGAGCATAAAAATGAGAGCTTGGTGGAGGTCTTAACCTTGTGCATGAATTATAGACTTGGGAAAGGTCTAAATGATGACTTTGGAGGTTTAATGGATATGCAAAGGCATAAAGTTAGCAACTTTATGCCCTAGGAGGTGTTAATGGACTCAGATCTAGATTATAGACGTAAAAGAATGACATACTAAGCACTTAATAGGGAAAGTGCTTAACTGAGACTTACGCCGGGCGTACTCTGAGTACGCTACGCGTAACCTTTGAAAACCCGGTACGCTGCGTGTACCTGAAGCGTACGCTGGGCATACGCGAGACAGTTTGGGCCGATCTTGTTTTGGGCTGTCGAACATTTGGGCCTCTTTTGGGTTATTGGGCCTGATTGGATTCTGAGAGTAAAGGCCTTTTATCAGTTGGATCATGGACATATTGGGTGGGCCTTTTTGGACCAAAGGGGCCCATTAAGGATATTGGACTTAGATCTTGGGCCCATTTGCAATGCAAGGGTGATTGGGCCTTTGGGGGTAGGGTTTAAAGGTTGGGCCCTCCCGTGGGATAATTTCTGGACCAATCATTGATGATATTATTATTGTTATTATCCAGTTCGGGAGGTTGGGGGTCATTAAGAGTCCAGTATTTGTATTCTTCGGGCGAAGGTGAGTCTTCTCACCATACCCATGGGTCTACGGCACTAAGGCCGACCCATTATGTGTTTATGATATTTGTGCAATCGTTTTGTGTTTGATATGTAATGTGATCGTATGTTTTGCATGAAGACCCCAGGGGGAGCCCGTGGCATTGGATGTAAGACCATGTAGGGTAGCCCATGGCAGTCCTAGGTAAAGACCATGTGGGGTAGCCCATGGTATTGGATGTAAGACCATGTGGGGTAGCCCATGGCAGACCTAGGTAAAGTCCATGTGGGGTATGATGGGTTTTAGCCATATGAACATTCCTATGTGCACATACAAACCCTAATGCTTGGATCTAGGTTTCTCTAATTGAACATGCATTGAATCCAAGACTTCTAATGGTAATTCTAGCATAATAATAATAAGAAATCAGAGTTAGAAGTTTACCTTGAATCACTTGCTTGATCTTCTTGTCCTTGGAGCTTTAGAGTCACAATTGTCACTCCTCTAATGGCTTACAAACACCAACTAGCAAGAGGATGATTATAGAGAGAGGGGAGAGAAGGAAGAAATCGGCCAGGGTTTCTTTCAAGACAAGAGTGCCGATTTTCCTTGACCCCGAGGGTCTATTTATACTAGTGAGGCTCCTAGGGTTTCACCCTTAAACCTTTATTGGATAACTTAGGCCCTAAGCAATCCAATACCCTAACGATAAGCATTGGACGAATTCTAGGCCTATCCTAAGCCTCAAAACCATCCACTCCTCATCCATAAAGGATTATAGCCCAAATTACAACTATCATACAATTGACAATTTATGCCCCTTTATTCAATTAATCTCTTTAAGTCACCAAATTAATTCCTAATTAATTTATGACTTATATTAATCAAATAACATTATTATTATTCCTTATATTATTCTCATAATATACTAATAATATTTCTTCTCTCATAATAAATCATCCTTTCAAGTTGCTATGGTGAAGGCAACCTAAAAGGACCATGCACAATCGGGTCAAATACTTGCCTAATGTAGTTGTAGCCTTAGATACTATTCCAATAGTCTCCCACTTGGATAAGTCTAATAACTATATATACAAGTATAATCCGATTAGCAATCGTAGCTCTCAAAGACGCTGTCAAACTCTAATCTTATTAATCTTGTCCTTTAGATAAGGGATCGTATAGTCCTCTGTTTAGATATCATGCAGACATTTCTATATGGAACCAATTGTCTAGCATTTGGTTTCTCGATCTCAGATTTATTTGACATAGAACTTAATCGAATACATCAATTCAGTTTTGATCGGGCCCGGCACATAAGTCAAATCAAATCATCGAGCGTCCGAGATATCGCTTTTACCCTCTTAGGATAAAAGTAACAGATAAACTTCGACTTATATGCATTTACTTATTCATTAATCAATCATACACAACAATGCATTTTATAACATCAATTTACTGATGCGGTTTCGCATTATCAATGTACAACCAATTAACAAATAACAAACCATATATCTAGGTTTTAAGACCATATGATATTATCGTCTTGCGATCAACCTTTTTGACAGATTCCATAAAGTGATTCCAGCAAGCGCGGGTTTGTTCCAATGCTCAAAACTAGTTCATAAGCACTCATGAACGTTGCAACAAACGTTGCTATGTCTAATACCATTTAGACAATCTACATACCAATTCATGACAATCTTTATTCATACCTACTTCCAAAATATGAACGATTGTGGATTGTTTGAATAATTCGTTTATAAATTCAATTATTCGGGAAGTCAAAACATGCAAAATGAAACAATAGTTAAATATTTAACATAAGACAGTAACTTTACTTATAAATAATACTCCTTTATTTATTCATCAAATGTTAAATTACATTTATCTATTACAAGTTTCTAAAACCATCTAATCTAATCTAATATCATCTCTCAGCCCAATACTCTTAGCATGCTGCAAATGCTTAACCCTACTCAGTCCCTTCGTAAGCGGATATGTTGGGTTATCTTCTGATGATATCCTCCTCACCACGAGGTGTCCTTCTTCTACTCAATGTCTAATAAAGTGATATTTTATGTCGATATGACGAGATCTACCATGATCCCTCGGTTCCTTGGTCAAAGCAACTGCTCTTTCATTATCATAGAAAATCTCCATGGGCTCTTTGATGGTAGGCACAACTCCAAGATCATCAATGAAGTTCTTTAACCATATTGCCTCCTTCGACGCTTCGCTTGCTGCAATGTACTCTGATTCGCACGTTGAATCAGCTACGGTTTCCTGCTTGGAACTTTTCCAAGTTACTGCTCCTCCATTAAGGGTAAAGACCCAGCCCGACTGCGAACGGTAGTTGTCCCTGTCAGTCTGAAAGTTGGCGTCACTATACCCTCGCACCTTCAAGTCATCACTCCCTCCGAGGACTAAAAACCATTCCTTCGTCCTTCGAAAGTACTTAAGGATATTCTTGACCGCAATCTAATGGGCTCTGCCAGGGTTCCCTTGATATCTACTAACCATGCTCAAAGCAAAGGCTACATCAGGTCGAGTACAAGTCATAGCATACATGATTGAGCCAACTGCGGAAGCGTATGGTACTCGGCTCATTTCTGCTATCTCGACTTCGGTACTCGGACTTTGAGTCTTACTCAACTTGGCATTACTCTGTATCGGTAATTCTCCCTTCTTCGAGTTTTCCATACTAAAACGTTTTAGTACTTTATCTAAGTAAGTGTTCTGACTAAGTCATATTAGTCTTTTACTTCGTTCTCTCACTATCCTTATTCCCAAGATATAGGAAGCTTCTCCGAGGTCCTTCATAGCGAAGCACTTCCTGAGCCAGGACTTGACCTCCTGCAGAGTTGGGATGTCGTTTCCTATGAGTAGTATGTCATCGACATACAAAACAAGAAAGCTAACTATGCTCCCACTGGCTTTGACATATTCACACGATTCATCTTCGCTTCGTACAAATCCAAACTCTTTGACTTTCTCATCGAAGCAAAGATTCCATCTGCGAGACACTTGCTTAAGTCCATAGATGGACTTCTCAAGCTTACACACTCTATTCGGATGCTTCGAATCAACAAAACCCTCTGGCTGAGCCATATAAACATCCTCATCCAACTTCCCATTAAGGAAAGCGGTTTTGACATCCATTTGCCAAATCTCATAATTATGAAATGCGGCAATAGCTAGCATCACTCTAATAGATTTTATCTTCGCAACTGGTGAGAAGGTCTCATCATAGTCAACTCCGGGAGTTTGAGTAAAGCCCTTCGCAACCAATCGCGCCTTATATGTGTGTACATTTCCATCCACGTCGGTCTTCTTCTTGAAGATCCATTTGCACCCAACGGTCTTACGTCCGGGCACATTATCAACCAAATTCCAAAATTGGTTGTCATACATGGACTGGATCTCGCTGTCCATTACCTCTTTCCATTTTGCAGACTCCGGGCCTGCCATGGCTTCATTAAAGCTATTAGGTTCATCTAGATTTAATAGTGTACCATCACTAATATACGTGTCCCCTTCGGTAGTAATATGAAAACCATAAAACTGGGGTTGAACTCTAACTCTTTCGGAACGTCTAAGAGGTAAGTATTGTTCAATGGGTTCAACCGGAGTTTCCTCCTCAGGTTGAGTGCCAGCGGTAGAGGTCCCTTCATCTATCGACTCTTGAATCTCTTCAAGCTTGATTTGCCTCCCACTGTCTCCTTGGCTTATGAGTTCTCGCTCTTGGAAAACTCCTCTCCTCGCAACGAAGACAACATTGTCCTTCGGTCTATAGAAGAGATATCCAAAGGATTTCTGCGGGTAGCCGATGAAAATACATCGCTCACTATGGGGTTCGAGCTTGTCGTGAGTATCTCATCTTACGAAAGCCTCACAGCCCCAAACCTTGATGTGTGCTAACGAGGGAGCCTTCCCTGTCCACATCTCATGAGGTGTTTTGGCAACCTTCTTAGTAGGGACTCGGTTAAGGATATGGGCGGCAGTCTCTAAGGCATACCCCCAAAATGAGATAGATAGTGAAGCACGACTCATCATAGAGCAAACCATGTCTAACACGGTTCGATTACGCCTTTCTGCCACACCATTCAACTGTGGTGTCCTAGGTGGCGTCAATTGTGAAACTATTCCACACTCCTTGAGACAGTCGTGGAATTCAAGACTTAGGTACTCTCCTCCTCGATCGGATCGAAGCATCTTGATTTTCCTGCCCAATTGATTCTCCACTTCATTTTTGAACTCTTTGAACTTTTCAAACGTTTCTGACTTTTGCTTGATTAAATAGATATACCCATATCTACTATAGTCATCGGTAAAAGTCACATAGAAGCGGTTTCCATCCTTTGTGGTTGATCTAAAGGGTCCACATACATCGGTATGTATTAGGTCCAATAAACCCTCACCCCTTTCACATGTGCTAGTGAAGGGTGACTTGGTCATCTTTCCAAGTAAACAAGATTCGTATGTGTCATCTTCCCTAAGGTCGAATGACTCCAACACTCCATCCTTTTGGAGTTGGGCTATGCGCTTCTTGTTGACATGTCCAAGACGACAATGCCACAAGGATGCTCTATCCATACTATTGGAAGAATCCATGCATAAAACATCATTTCCTAAGTTATCTACCATCATAATAGTTTCATAAATTCCATTACATGGTATTGCTTCAAAATATAAGACACCATTTAGATAAGCAAAGATAGAACCATTCTCATTATTAAAAGAAAATCTAAAACCTTGTTTAAACAAACCATGAAATGAAATGATGTTTCTTATGGATCAATTGTTCAAATCTAAACATAAACCATTCCTAAGCACTAAAGAATACACTCCAATCTTGGTCACAGGCGACGACCTTCTGTTCCCCATGATTAGATTTATTCTTCCATGCTCCACATCCCTATTTCTTCTTAGTCCCTACAATTCAGAACAAATATGGTAACCACAACCGGTATCAAGGACCCAAGAAATAGCATGAGTTGAATCGTTAGATTTAATTGTATAAATACCTGCGAAAGACGGCTTGATCTTTCCTTCCCTTATAACTTGCAGGTACTCTGGGCAGCTTTTCTTCCAATGCCCTATTTTGTGGCAGTGGTGGCACTCTGCCTCCTTTGGGTTAGGGTTAGGCTTAGCGGGATCAACTTTGGTCCCACTAGAAGAGGAACCATCTCGAGACTTTCCCTTGCGGTGGCTCTTAGACGGAGTCTTCCTCTTCTTACCCCTTCCCTGCCCAATAGCCAAAACAGGAGCAGCGGGTGGATTGGGAGGTGGTGCAACAAACTTGTCCTTGAGGTTGCTCTCAGCAACCCTAAGGAGACCTTGGAGTTTACTTAAGGTGACCTCTTCCTTGTTCATGTGGTAGGTCATCCTAAATTGGTTGTAACACAGAGGCAAAGAGTGAAGGACCATGTCGATTGCCAAGTCTTCCCCAAAGTCAACATTCAACTTGCGAAGACGATCGACATACCTTTGCATCTTTTGCAAGTGTACGGTTAGAGATTCTCCATGTCCCATTTTAGCGGAGATCATGTTAGTGAAAATCTCGTAACACTCTTGCCTCGCGTTTTCATGGTATCTCTCCAACAAGTCTTGATGTATCTCGTACAGGTACATGTCCTCATAGGACTTTTGGAATTCGGCATTCATCGTGGCTATCATGATGCAATGTACCTTCGTCGCATCATGTTCGTGAGTTTCAAAAGCAGCCATTTCAGCCGGAGTAGCGATTTCTGGATTGATCTTCTCGAGCTTTTCGTCGAGGACATACTCCTTGTCCTCGTAGCGAGCAATTGTGCGAATGTATCTTATCCATTCGCTAAAGTTCGTCCCATCGAAAGTCACCTTTTGGCAAAGGCTCATCAATGTGAATGAACTATCAGCAGCGTTGTTCGCGTTTGACATCTACAAATAGAAAGGACAAAGATTGATTAGAATTTGAATCCCTAATAATTACCCAATAATAAAAATTAGGGCTAGGATCCAACAACATTATTTACATATTAGAAAAGGGATGCCGTAATCCAACATGCAAACAATTTGAGGGTAAGTGAATGACGATTCACTAATTCTCCACCATGAAAACCTAACTTTAAGTTCTTAATGTATTGAGAATTCTTAGGTTTCAATGAGATTCATTGAACTTTTCAATGGCATATTTAAATCTCGATATGCCCCTCTCGTTTGTGACTGGGATACCGAGGATCACAAAGTGGGTGTGAATAACCATGCAAATCTACATGGTGCCTTCATTGTAACAATCACCTATTCGATGTGCTGGTAAACCACACATGCTCCATCGAACTATGAAAAACAATGAATCACCCTTTGCCACCTATGCTTAGAACCAATTAGTGTGTCGGTAAACCACACACGCTCCACTAATTTCTTAGCAAGGGTGCAAAGTGTAATTTCATGGGATTGCATCAATTCACTCTTCCTAAAGTAACTAGGATTGGGAATTTTTGGAAAAACATGTAGTTACTTTATAGGTTCATTATACTTATTAATGAGAAGAGAGAGTTGCCCTATCTTACCCGTTCGGCTAACGATCCTCCACCGATCAAGCAAGCGGTGGGTGAGAGTGTTCACCCATTAAGCGGCATTTTATAGGCAGCAACCTTATACCCACCTTATAGACCGGCTTCGTGAATGAGGCCTACTAACGGTAAGACTAGCATTTTAATTATACATACATACATACATATATATATATATATATATATATTAATCTTGTAATATTATATTAGTATAGGGTTGAATTTTAAACTTGTAAAATTCTAGGGTTTGAAATATAAATTGTCTAAATTAAACTTTTAATTACAAAACATAAATTTCAAAACTTGAGGACAAGTTTTAAACCTTTTAAAACATAAGGGATCAAATAACAAATAATCCAAATTAACATTTAATAACATAATTATCCATATTTGATTTATTTAATTATTTCTTGCACAACAATTTACCAATTTAATTAAAATAATTAATCAATTATCACATAAGGAAATTAATATTTAATTAATTGATAAATATCTTCAAATAGGTCAAGAATATACTCAAATATATCTTAAAATCGGATTTATATTGACCTAACATGATTAAGGTAAGTATCCAAAAGATAGACAACAAGAAATCCCGAAATTAGCTCTTTCTGACGCTCGAACTCGCCGAGTACCACAATGGACTCGCCGAGTTGAGCCTACTCGCCGAGTACCACCATGGGACTCGCCGAGTTCATCAGGCAGAGGACAAAAATCGAATTTTCCAAGCAACAAACAAGCAATCAATGCATTAATTCAATATAAACCAATCTAGGCTCTGATACCACTGATGGGTTTTAGCCATATGAACATTCCTATGTGCACATACAAACCCTAATGCTTGGATCTAGGTTTCTCTAATTGAACATGCATTGAATCCAAGACTTCTAATGGTAATTCTAGCATAATAACAATTAGAAATCAGAGTTAGAAGTTTACCTTGAATCACTTGCTTGATCTTCTTGTCCTTGGAGCTTTAGAGTCACAATTGTCACTCCTCTAATGGCTTACAAACACCAACTAGCAAGAGGATGATTATAGAGAGAGGGGAGAGAAGGAAGAAATCGGCCAGGGTTTCTTTCAAGACAAGAGTACCGATTTTCCTTGACCCCTAGGGTCTATTTATACTAGTGAGGCTCCTAGGGTTTCACCCTTAAACCCTAATTGGATAACTTAGGCCCTAAGCAATCCAATACCCTAACGATAAGCCTTGGACGAATTCTAGGCCTATCCTAAGCCTCAAAACCATCCACTCCTCATCCATAAAGGATTATAGCCCAAATTACAACTATCATACAATTGACAATTTATGCCCCTTTATTCAATTAATCTCTTTAAGTCACAAAATTAATTCCTAATTAATTTATGACTTATATTAATCAAATAACAATATTATTATTCCTTATATTATTCTCATAATATACTAATAATATTTCTTCTTTCATAATAAATCATCCTGACAAGTTGCTATGGTGAAGGCAACCCAAAAGGACCATGCACAATCGGGTCAAATACTTGCCTAATATAGTTGTAGCCTTAGACACTATTCCAACAGGGTAGCCCATGGCATTCTTGCTGGTTCTATGTATGCATGGCATGTTTGATATGTTACTTGGATATGTGTATGTGTGGTGTGTGGTATGCTCTGGGGAACTCACTAAGCATTTCGCTTACAGGTTGTTGAATTGTTTCAGGTACATCGGAACCAAAAGGCAAGGGAAAGGCGTGATGGCGCGGCGTGCACTCTATCTATCTCTTTTTCATTAATATGTTTATGGACACACTCTGATAATCTATATAATGTAATGGATGGTGTTTTAAAACTACATTTGAGATTTAGGGTTTTATGTCAATGTGTTATTTAAATTAAATAAAAAATTTTGTGGTAAAATTCGGGCTGTTACAAGTTGGTATCAGAGCCTTGGTTTGAGGGATTCAGGCACACTCTCGAGTGTGTCGGGACTCAAACTAAGGAATTGTAGAAATGTTTTCAAAATAATAACATAAAAACGAAAAGATGAGAGTGCAACGCACGTGATCAGTCGAGCCAAGTAAGTAGTTCCCCTATATGCTTTCCATGTTATACTAAATTTGAACCATGATTGCTTATGTGGAATTTGCTACGTGTGTGGTTTTAAAATTGTATACGGTTAGGTGCTTATAGCCTCAGACTGATTGATTTGGCCTTATTTCCTGTTCCTTGTTTGGTTGTGGTCTTAGGGTAGAATCTTTTATTCGAAAGTCTATTTGATCCCTTATCTGTGTATAATTTGCATGTATAAGAGCAACCTGTTATGATGATGTGACTGCTATGAGTAGAGGAACCTTTAGGATGGTCAAAGATGGTAAATGCAGGGTATGGTTCAGTCATCAGAAAAATTTGGAGTTTTCGGATTGAGAAGTGGAGAAAGGTGTAGGTAAGTGTGGAAGGTAGTATTGGGCCCGTACTATTGGAAGCACAGGATCTGTGCCAAAGCACTGATGGATCCGACAACCCCAAAGAGGACCGATGTGGGATTATCCCTTACACGGAAACCCTAATCTTTGTTATTTATGAAATTTCAGTTATCATGGTGGTGACACAATTTGGAGCAGAAGGGTCAGGATCGGGATCGGGATCCGGGGCGGGATCGGGAGACATTACTGATGTCATTGATGAGAGGCTGCGAGAACTCATTGCAGCTGAGGTTACCAGGGGCATCCTTGACGCAACCCCAGTCATTTTTGGGACGGTCAAGGAGGGTATTATGGAGATTATGGAGGAGGGACTCAGATCTTTCAGGACGGAGTTGGCAGCGGGACAGATTGGGACCCGAACTCCCTCCTTCCGGGAGTTCAAGGCGTGTGGAGCGCTGGAATTCTTCGGGGTCAGGGACCCCATTGTTAGCCGTCGCTGGGTGGCAGATATTGAGAACACCCAGCACACGAGTTCCTTCCCGGAAGTGGCAAAGGTTGGGTTTGCTTCGTGTATGTTGAGAGACAGGGCTCGCGACTGGTGGGGCGAGGTTACCAGCCAGGTGGGGCCAGCTGGAGTGGCTGAGATGTCATGGGCCGAGTTCGATCGACGGTTTGATTTGGAGTTTGCACCGCCTATTGATATACAACGGTTAGTAAGGGAGTTTCATGATTTGCAGCAGACCACCGAGACTGTGGCGGAAATCACCGCCAAGTTTCGGGAGCAAGCCTTATTGATTCCGCAGAATGCTACCGATGAAGAAATGAGGCGGATCCGATATCATTCCATGCTGAGGGACGATATCCGGGAGTTTGTGAGCTTTACAGGGTGCAAGACCCTAAACGAGATGGTGTAGAAGGCCCACGAGAGGGAAATCGAGTTGGATACCCGCACGAAGCGGAAGAATGATCAGACACAGATGGCGGGGGGTCAGGCTATGAAGCCTAAGACCTCTGATTCTTCGGGTAAGGGCTAACAAGTCCGGGGCAGGTGTGCCAAGTGTGGGAGATTCCATAGCAGGGCGTGTAGGACGGCTGGGACGACAGGATGTTACTCTTGTGGCCAACAAGGCCACATGAGTAAGGATTGCCCCAAGAAGGGCTTGATATGTTTCAACTACAATCAGACAGGCCATAAAAAGGCCGAATGCCCTAGGTTGCGGGGAGGAGGAGGAGCGGTGGCGGCGCCCGCACCCGTCACCCTAAGGATCACTGATGGCCGCCCTGTCAAGGCGGATATTCCGACGGTGAAGAGGTTTCAGCTGACTACTGAGGAGGCTCGGGTTGCACCAGACGTCGTGACTGATATGTATCTATTACCTTACTGCTTATTGTAATTGTATGGCTTATGTTTATATCATGGATGTTCAGGAACCTTTTTAGTCAATGGTATGAATGCTCTTGTTTTGTTCGACTCGGGTGCTACCCGATCATGTGTGTCTCTTGCGCTTAGCAAGAAATTTCGGGATACGTCGGGGATCTTGGACTCCCCACTCGATGTTGAGATTGCGGCTGATCGCACCGTTAGTGCTGCGAGGGTGTATCGGGACTGTGTCTTAAATGTACTTGGGGAGAGATTTCGAGTCGACCTAGTTCTGATACCGTTGCGAGGGCTGAAGGTGATTGTTGGGATGGACTGGCTGGGGGCCAATGGGGTCATGATCGATTACGAGCGACAGTTGGTTCGGGTTTGAACCTCTGGTGGGGGAGAGCTGGTTATTCATGGTGAAGGGACCTCGCAGGGACCGACCCTCTGTTCGGCTGCAAGGGCATGGAGGTTTCTTCAGCAGGGTTGCATGGGTTTCTGGCTTATATCGCGAATACAAGGGCAGGGGCCGCGACGGATGTGGGCAGTGTGCTAGTTGTTCAGGACTTTCGGGACGTTTTCCCCGAAGAACTGTCGGGGGTCCCTCCGAAGTGGCAGTGGAGTTTCGTATTGACTTGGTGTCGGGTGCCGCCCCAATAGCAAAGGCACCATATCGGCTGGCACCACCCGAGACGCAAGATTTATCTGCGCAGCTTCAAGAACTGTTAGACCGTGGGTTTATTCGTCCAAGTAGTTCACTGTAGGGAGCATCGATCCTTTTCGTGAAAAAGAAAGACGGGATGCACCGGATGTGCATTGATTATAGGGTGTTGAACATGCTGACAGTGAAGAACCGCTATCCTTTGCCAAGGATCGATGATTTGTTTGATCAACTTCAAGGTGCATCTTAGTTCTCCAAGATTGATCTCAGGTCCGGGTATCATCAGATGAGGATTAGGGAAGAGGATATACTGAAGACAGCTTTCAGAACTCGGTATGGGCATTATGAGTTTGTGGTGATGCCGTTCGGACTCACCAATGCTCCGGCAGCATTCATGGACCTCATGAATAGGGTATGCAGACCGATGATGTATCGGTCAATGATCGTTTTTATCGACGATATATTGGTTTACTCCAAAACCATAGAGCAGCACGAACATCATTTGAGGGAGGTACTGGAGATTTTGAGGGCGGAGAAACTTTATGCAAAGTTCTCCATATGTGATTTCTGGCTACGGAAAGTGCAGTTTTTGGGGTATGTCATCAATCAAAAAGGTATTTCAGTTGATCCAGCAAAGGTGGAGGTGGTGATGCGATGGGGGGTACCGAGAAACACCTCGGAAATTCTTAGCTTTTTGGGTTTAGCGGGTTACTATCGGAGATTCATCCAAGATTTCTCCAAGATTTCTATGCCATTGACACGTTTGACCAAGAAGAATGTGACTTTTCAGTGGGATGAGGGTCAGCAGAAGGCTTTTGAGACTCTGAGGCAGAGGTTATGCGAGGCTCCAGTCCTCGTACTGCCTGAAGGATTGGACGATTTGGTGGTATATTGTGATAGTTGCTAACTGAGAAATGCCCTGTTTGATAGTTGCTAACTGAGAAATGTCTGTCTGAGTAAGAAATTTTGATTAAGTAAGAAATCATGTTGTTTGATTGTACATCTGACTGAACGTGCTGACTGATTCAAAATGACCATTTTATCCTGATGCTGATACGCTATTCGTTTTTATGCAATATAATAATAATAATAATAACCACTACACATTATATAAACTATTTGAGCAAATATAACAAAAATAACCTTCTAGCATAGTGGAAAAAGATGTGGCTTTGTGAATGTAAGGTCGTTAGTTCGACTCTCACTGCCCCTATTTTCATTTGTTGTGCATTGAACTATTAAGGGTAGAAGTGTCTTATTTCCCGTCAGCAAAGTGTATTAATCTGACCGGGTAAGCAATTTGAGCCAGCCTATCTTACCGAGAAAGCCACAAATCAAACAAAGATTGTCTGACGAGTCAGCCCAATTCGCTGACTCGACCTTCAGACGCATTTCAAACACACCCTAAGATTCATGCAACAAACAAATCATATACATACAAAAAAAACATATATACATAGTCAAGCTCATCCTATATTTGGTTTTTATAAGCCAACATACATGTTGATTATCTGAGGAAAAATAACAATTTGCTTGGATCTTCATAAGCTTCCAATCAGGGGCGGAACACAAATAATAAAACTGGGGGGCCAAAACCAAAACTTTGTTAAATGTTTTTCGAATGATCATAAATTGTAAGTTTATTAGCCATAGTTATAATATACACTACATCTAGTTCCATATAAAACAACAGCACCAGTAATTTACTTGTAAAATGCCTAACCACTAAAATAAAATCATGTAAGTATGAAAAAATACATCAAGCAATAAGTTCATGGTAAAAATGAGGTTATAGTTGTACCTTGTATGCATCTCCTTCCGTTCATGTTTATATGTATATACATATACATTCTTGTGAACAAGTATATAGATATACATATACATACATATACACACAACTATACATGTGTATGATGTGTACATATATGGTTGTATAAAAATACTAAACTTACATAAGAAGAATTGTAGCTCAAATTATGGATAAGTCTATAAAATATTATGATATTTTGTTATTCTCTTACTAGGTTTCTTATCGGTTCCAAAACCCTCACTGAGCATTTTTAACAAACACTTAGCATGTAAAATTTCAAGACCACATTTTGTATTTAGACCCATAATATAAACCGTAGACATAAAAGACAACTAGATCAATTCCAAATGAAAAAAGTAATGAAGAGCTTAAAAATAAAAATTTGAAACTTGATATGTTCATAAAAACTCATTTTCACAAAATAAACCTCATTGAGGACTTTTCACAAACACTTCATGTGCAACTCCATATGTTCAATTCCAACAAGAATAAATTGTGGTACAAAAGACTGAATGTACACTTTTCTCAAGCAATAAACATATCAAATCAACAAATTTTTAAAAAAAAACAACTAATGCATAACCAGAAATGTAGGAACCTAGTGTTGCAAGGGAAAGTTAGAGAAAGGGAAAGAGATATAGAGAGTACAATATGGAGTCGGTGGTGGTTGAAGGGAAGAAGTGATCCTCTTTCAGTCTTGTCTCCATTCCATTATTTGGATCTTTACAACTTGATTATTCAGTAAAAATGATTCCCGAACAAATATAACTCGCCAACCTTTTTTTTCGTTGGGTAGTTGCCTTGATGATAACCATTCCGAGATCGTTCCTCTGCAACATCTCTGGTAAACAAGTGAAAACGGGGGGGGATGGCCTCCCCTGACCCCTTAAAGGATCCGCTACTGCTTCCAATCGTGGTCTTCTTATTTTAATTTTTTTTTTAAAGACAAATATCATACCAATATACATTTGAAAAAAAAAACTAAACTAAAATAAGAATTTAAATTACATTAACACCAAATAGACGTGCACAAAAAGACCCGTCTCGGACCGGACCCAAAACAATACCGAGACCGAACCGGTCTAAAACAAGACCGAACCGGGAAAAAAACGGTTTTTAAGACCAGACTGAAAAATGATTGGCTCGAGACCGATCCGAAAAAGACCGGACCGTTCCAAGACCAGTCCTAAAAAAGACCGGAGGTCCGAGATTGAACGAGACCGGTTTGGAAAAAAGACCGGTAACGAAACTTTATAAATATATTAGTTTTTTGTTAATTATACAATTTTTAATCACAAATTATCTAACTTATTTTATTGTTTCTTTTATTAAACTTAAATTATCATATTTAATAAATATTAATTTATCATTTTGGTGTTAATCATATATTTGTTAATGGAAAAAATTCGAAACCAAAACAAAAGAATCGAAATATACCAAAACCGAACAAAAAAAAATCGTATATCGAACCGAAAAAGGCGTATGGAAAGACCGTGAAACCTGACCGAAAAAAGACGGGTTTGAATAAAGACCGATCTGAGAAAAGACCAGACCAAAAGACCAACGGGGACTGATCCGAAAAAAAACCGAACCGTTCAGAAACCAACCTTAAAAAGACAGGACCGTTACAAAACCGACCCAAAACTGTTCTTGGACCGCCAACGTGCAGCTCTACTACCAAACACAACCATATGTCCAAGGAATAAAAAAGGCTATACACAAACAACAGTTTATTTTTTTCTCAACTCTCATCTTAGATTAATGGACTATGAGGATGGAGTTTTGGATAAGGACATATGTCCCAGAGGAATATATTTGTAGGAATAAACTATAAAACATTTTCTCCCCATATGCTTTTGGCGTCCTTTACATTGCACAAAATCACAATCTATTCCAAAATTCCATACTCCCTCAGATGTTGAAAAGTTACATATTTTAGATATGAATTTTGTTCTCTGGGAATATTAAAGTTGCAAATGCACTCTGATCGGGAAATGATGCTTCTATTTTGATGATAACTATTTTGATGAAAACTATCAGAACTTAAGTATTTACTATTAATGATTTCAGTGAAAACTCAATTGTTCCCTGTAGATTACTTTTAAGCAAAAATGATCTGGAGACAAATACACATGCAATATATATTCTGAACAAACCGATAATTAAAGCAGTAAACAAACATATATATTTATCAACAAATGGTAGTTTAAAAGCTCCCTAACCAAGCAATAAATATTATCAGTTTTAATAAAATGACCACAAACAGACACCTAAATAAGAAAATGTAGGATAAAACATAACAATCAATCTTCGGCTACAAACATCCCCATAGCAGAAATGGACTGTTTGTTAACAACTCCACATACGATCCATTTCTGCCTTTCTTACTTCACATGAAACATAACACGAAAAATAGATAAAGAATATAATAACAAAAACAAACTCGATCATCAAAAGCAACAAAATAATACTTAGAAGCATTTCCTGTGAACAATAGATGGACCCGACTCGTCATATTCTCCCTTGGAGATCCACATCTGATTCACACAAAATAAAAGTTTAAGTAAAAAAAAAATAAGGTAAATTGCTGTTATTTGTAACTAAAGTAAATTTACCTGTTGGAAGGTACTGAGAGATGCAAGGATTGATCCTCCAATCCAGACACTGTATTTCCTCTCCGGGGGTGCAACCACCTTAATCTTCATGCTACTAGGGGCAAGGGCAGTGATTTCCTTGCTCATCCGGTCAGCAATGCCCGGGAACATGGTGGACCCACCACTAAGCACAATATTTCCATAAAGATCCTTCCTGATATCAACATCACACTTCATGATGGAGTTGTATGTAGTCTCATGAATACCAGCAGCTTCCATTCCGATCAAAGATGGCTGGAAGAGAACCTCCGGGCAGCGGAATCTCTCTGCCCCAATCGTGATAACCTGCCCGTCGGGCAACTCATAGTTCTTTTCAACGGAGGAGCTACTTTTTGCGGTTTCGAGTTCTTGCTCGTAGTCAAGAGCCACGTATGCGAGCTTTTCCTTCATGTCACGGACAATTTCCCGTTCGGCGGTGGTGGTGAACATGTAACCTCTTTCGGTCAGGATCTTCATTAGGGAATCTGTGAGGTCACGGCCTGCAAGATCAAGACGGAGGATAGCGTGGGGAAGCGCGTAACCTTCGTAAATTGGGACAGTGTGGGACACACCGTCTCCGGAATCCAACACGATACCTGTAAGAAAATAGTTTTGTTGAGATTCATGTCCATGCAAATAAAAGAAGACCAAGGCTTTGGTTTCAAAGTACCACAATCAAATACAGTTCAAGTATTCAACTGATTTAGGAAAGTGTGACTTTAATTAGTTAGTACATGACAATTTATGTTTTATACAGTTTATTGTACAGCTAAAAAGTATTGAATAATGAATACAAATCACTCCCCTCAATTATTCATTACATTCCGTTTATCGACGATTTGTTTTTGGTTAGCATGTACATGAATTTTTATATTATAAGTAAATACAGTATATAACTTTAGCTTTACTACATTATTTAATTATTATTACTAATAATATTTGTATTTGAAAAAATATATTTTAAACATAATAAATGTTCTTTTAAACCCAAACAAGGTAATACTATATCTATATTTTCTAGTCAATTTAAGAAAATTAAATTATAATTTACTTAAAATCAAGAAATTTATTCATTAAAGATTACACAAAGAAAAATGAGCAATATTGTTATTTTTTGTTCCATTCCATGATGAGATAAAAACCTTTAAAAAAAGAAACTTCACAAAGTAACTAAAACTAACAAAAATGGAAGGAATCACATTCATTTAGAAAATGGTATATTCCATTCCATCAAAAAATACAAAGAGCTTTTTTCATTTGGTAGCGTAAAATCCTAATTCTTACATTCGGTGGATTTTTAATTTTTCTCTTTGGAAGCCGATAGTTTTTTCTCTGATTTTCAGGCTGTCAGGAATCTTTAAAGCCATTTTCCAAAAATCAAAATGCAAGCAATGCAAATTATAATAGAAATCCAGAAGAGCAATGTAAGTTACAGTTGAAAAACAATAGAGTAATGGGAGACTAACCAGTTGTACGACCACTTGCATACAAAGAAAGCACAGCCTGAATAGCAACATACATGGCTGGAACATTGAAGGTCTCAAACATGATTTGAGTCATCTTTTCTCTGTTTGCCTTAGGATTAAGGGGTGCCTCTGTAAGGAGCACAGGGTGCTCTTCAGGAGCAACACGAAGCTCATTATAGAAAGTGTGATGCCAGATCTTTTCCATGTCATCCCAGTTGCTGACAATACCATGCTCAATTGGGTATTTCAAAGTCAAGATACCTCTTTTCGATTGGGCTTCATCTCCCACATAAGCATCCTTTTGGCCCATTCCCACCATAACACCAGTATGTCGTGGCCTACCCACAATACTAGGAAAGACTGCCCTAGGAGCATCATCACCAGCAAACCCAGCCTGTAAATTTAATCATAGAACAAAAAACAACTCCAACTTGAGTAACATGTTGCATACTTTATCTAAAAATTTATTTTAAAATGTTTCACCTTTTTACCAATTTATGGAACAATGTTTCACTCTTTTACCTATTGATGCAATGATGTTTCACATTGTTACCAATTGATGAAACATCGTACAAACTTTGCAACCACGTTAAACCGTTTTTCATAAAAAGAATTTATGGACTTTAGTTAGAAGAAAAATGGCTGCATATTTTCTTCAAAATACGAAATTGTTGCATAATGGAGAAAAATATGATAAGTCATTGCATAAACAGCCATCTAACTTTTTTTGACATTCAAAAATACAAGATAATTAAAGCAATAAAGTTCAAAACTTTAAATAAGCAAGACAGAGCAAAGATGAGTTATGCTAACCTTCACCATTCCAGTTCCATTGTCACAAACAAGGGGCTGAATATCCTCAGAGTCTGCCATTTCTGTAAACATGCAACGAAAATATCAAAAATACAATAAGCTTCCACAACAAATTCTCTGATATGTCCATTATTCTCAATCGTTTTCAACTTGTTTAGCAAGAAATATGCACAAAAATCTCAGAAATATCATTTCATACGACTCTTATCTAATCAAAAGAACTTCAAACTATACCAACCAAAAACATCAAAGTTACCGACTACTACCATATAGATCTCGATGTCCATCATCAATGGATCTTTACATATTCAACAAATACAGTGAAATCAAGCATGCAGTTCAAACAGATTGCAGATCCCTCAGTAGTGAAAAAAAACACACTAATCGAAGTATACGGATTCAATCTAACAAGAGTTAATACTTCACAGATCTAAGTTCTTCGCTATATCTCACATAATTCAGAATCAGATCAGTCAATCATAGCAGCTAACTGACCAGATCATACCAATAAAAAGCAGATATCGTCAACTATGAGAAATCAAAACAGATTAACGGAACGATTTCGATTGTACTTGAAGAGAAAATTCAATACGGATCCGTAATTAATGAATGTCCAGAGACTCAGATCGGAAACTGAAAACGATAAAAGCATTTGAATTAGAAGATAATCGAAGCAAACCTTTAGTTTTTCAGATCGAAGAGGAAGCAGCCGAAAGCAACCTCCACTAGGCTCCGGTGAGGTTTGGTACGTTCGGAGCAGAAGGATATGGGGGAAGGAAGTAGAAGGTTAGTGGGGAGGATGGTGTATATATTTGAAAATGAGGTGTAAATGGGGAGAGGGAGGAATCATTCGGACCACGAGGAAAGATAAGATGACCTGGCGTGGACAGGCTTTCGGCATGCCATGGTTACGACTCTTGTCCGTCCGATTTGACTTTTGTGCTCTGCACATCGGTTTAATTTTATTATTAATTTGTGATTAATTAGAATTTAAGAGGTTATTTAGCAAAACAATTTATTAGCGGTTTGATACTATTATAACTAAAAATATTATTTGAATAAAATTGATTTATAATGGTGTCAAATCATTAATAAGTAATTTTTCTTTCATATAAGTTAATCTTTTTAACTTATTAGCTTATAAGTCAATAAGCCAATAAGATATAAATTAATAATCTACTAAACATCTTCTTAATGTATTATTAAAATATGTTCATATAAATTTCAAATATAAATTAGTTTAAAATATCAAATATAAAATTAGGATTAAACATGTTATAACAATTAAAATAATATTGAATAAATATTTAAATAAAAAGATCTATTTTTATATAAATATAAATAACATATTTTGCAACTATTGTTATACACATCTAGATGGATAGGATGATTGATGTAATAAAAAAAAATTGATTTTATTTTCCTCTTTATCAATATTTTATAATTTGTTTTCATATTAGTGTTGTACGATGACAAATGTGTTGGATTAAGGTGTATAATCTCATAATTAAATTTGTATATTCTTGGTATTAAAACCAAAGTTTTTTTGGATTGTCCTCATAAGTAGAACTTGGTTGGAATGATTTTTATAGAGAGATGATGAATTTATTGGTTTATTATATGATTAATAAATTGAAATAAATATTATGTGATTAATATATTAATTGAAAATAGATAGTTGATTTGTTAATTTATTATGTGATTAATAAATTAATATGAGATCAATAGTTAAATGATTGATTTGTTAATTTATATGATTAATAAATTAATATGAAATCAATAAGAATTAGTTAATTATTCATCAGAATTAATCTAGAATTAATTTGAATTAATTAAATGTACAAGGGTTGAGATGTAATTGTTCAATAGTTGAACAAAATAAAAGTTTCAGAACCTTCCACCATGGGGACGATCTTGAAGAGCCATATTAGGGTTTCTAGAAGCCTCCTTTGGATAATTAGGAAACTAAATAATTACCTGATTTGAAATACTATTATTATATGTTCAAATAAGGGTTTATAGGGTTTCCTGAGCAGCTACAAATAAGACCCTTAGCCTAGCATTTTCAGCTATTCATTCATTTCAAAAGGATAGCTGAAATTTTGCATCCCCTCTCTTATTGTCTTCTAGTTCTAGGGTTTAGGTACAAACCATTAGAGACATCATACTTTTGGTGCTAGCTTTCCAAGATCCACAACGGAATGGATTCAAGGAATTGTTTACTACAATAATTAAAAGGTATATAACCCTAAATCTACTTATTTTGATTATAGTAGGGTTCTTTATATTCATTGCATGTTACATTCAAAGTGATATGACTTAGATCCTTATAGGTTGCATGTGTCCTTAAATGTTAAGTGATTTTCTATTCGTAAATGTATTTTATAACCTATAAAACCCATCAAAATCTACCCAATTAAACCACATATGAATAAATAAAAGAATATAAATAGATTAAAAGACAATAAAATAAAAGAATAGTAATCGATTAAAACACAATCAAATGAAATCAAGTTCAAAAAATGAAAATATGACATAAAAAGTCAGAAGCATTGACTTCTATATTGACACAAATAGACTAAATGTAAATGTAAAAATCAGCAATCATAAGAAAATTACATAAGTTAAACCATATGTTATAGAAAAGCCAATAATAGTTACCATTGATGTAGGTGATTTAGGCAATACTGATTCGACAACATGTATTTGGAAGAGACAAATAGCCTCAGTTAAAGGTGTTGTATTTTCTTGGTTTGGCATATTGAAAATATAAGTATGTTATTATTATTGGTGAAAAGGATAAGTATGTTGCTTTTATTGGTTAAAAAGATAAGCGTGTTGCTATTAATGGTTAAAAAATAGTATGTTGCTATTATTAGTTAAAAAGATAAGCATTGCTATTAATGGTTAAAAAATAAGTACTTTGCTATTATTAGTTTAAAGGATAAGTACATTGTTATTAATAGTTAAATAAAATAAGTATGTTGATATTATTGGTTAAAAAGATAGGTGTGTTGCTATTAATGGTTAAAAATAAGTATATTGCTAGAAATAACAATTATTATGTAAAGATGACAGAGTACATGTTGCATACTATAGTAATAACTCCTTGAAAAACACATCAAATAGTTTTAAAGTCATTAGTATATCAATGTTTGTTACTTTTAAACATCAAGTGAAACTTACTGTAACTCCATTTGTTAACCATTTAAGATTTGTTGCCTTTTTGTGTCTTCATTGTAGTTAGTTTTCCACTCTGCAACACTCTATGTCATCGATGTGTTCACTACTCCATTCCTTTTTAAAACCATTTTTTTTAATTTGTGTTAGACTTATTCTAACATGTCCTTGATATGACGTGGTAATAACAATAGTCATCAAAAATATTTTAAAAAAACATCTTTTTTTTTCTAAGAGTACATTGTCTCTAAACTTTCATTTCAAAACTCTTAAAAAATTGCATCAGAATCGGACTTTGACATGGTAATAAAATGCATAAAATCACCATTAAAAAATACATTTTAATTAAAACTGCCATTATAGAAACATTTTTTTATAAAACATGTGATAAACTTAGACTTTGACCTCGAAATGATATACATCCAAAAATAAGACGAAAAAACTTTTTTTAAAAGAACATTGCTATTAAAACAATCATTTCATAAACATTTAAAAAAATCTCAAACTACATTGCAAGTAGGATTCAAACGAACAACTATTTAAAAAAAATGTTGCAACCAATCAATAGGCTAACCAAATCTATGACTATAAAGGATGCACAAATCATCAAATTAGTAGAAACCCAATTAAAACACACCCACAAATAAAAAAAATGAAATAAACACATAAAAATTACACGTGAAAAAAATGAAATAATCAATCTCACTTTCGTGCATTAGTCAAAGTCAAAGAAGATATAGTGATGCTTGATCATCTGGTCAGCTATCACCACCTGCCATTTTTACAACGGTTTAAATATAAAAAAATAACAATGTGTTTTTTCCATCTATTTGTTTGTTATAACATCTTACTTTCATTTCTTCCTATTACAACATTCTAATGACTTAATAGGAAAATACTTAAAATACAATGATGTAAAATGAAAAGTTTGTTGTTATTTCTTACATTGTAATCAAGTGTGTTCTTGCTAAAACAATTGTTGCATTCCTTTCATGTTATAATTCAAATAAAAACAAAATATTGACATTTTCTTGATTGCCAAAAAATAATTTTCTTGCAAGATTCCTACTTCCTCTAAATTCATAAAGCTAAAATGTAATTCCCAAAATTTAAGACCAAAAAATTCACTTTAATAATAATAAAAAATATTATCCAAAGCGTGTTTACCAAACCATAAAAGAGAGTTAGAGTATGTGTAGAGTCTAGAAATTGTAAAAGTCGAAGTGTCTGTTCTTAGTTTCGCATGTTAATTATTTTACTAAGTCTTCATTTGTGCGAAGCATATTGTTAAGGACTTAGTATATTTTTGTACACTCATGTTTCCTATAAATAGGGACTGAGGTTAGAAGTAGAAAAACAATTGATTCAACGAGTGATTCACTAGTCATTCACATGTTTCTTTGCTTAAGTATGTAATCAGTTTCTTCGTCAATATAAGATCTGATTAATATTAACTCCTTGTGTTCTTACTTTTCATTCATATAATCATGATTGCTTTCTAAATCTCGATTACAATTCTCATCAATTGGTATCAGAGCAGGATTCAAACTGCATTGATCCGATTTTCATTTTAGAATCATTTGCTTTTTGAGTAGTGATTTTACTCAAAAAATTTCCGCGCATTTTGGTTCTGAAAATCTCTCTTGATCTTCAGATTTGAATCGATTCTGCATTTGAATTGTTTAGTCGAGTGATTGATTAGCAATCGGTGATCAATTCATTTGATCAATTCACAAATTCATCAAGTTTTTCAAGTTTTTCTGAAAAATTCTCGTGTTCATCAATGGCGAACTTCAACATGAATACCATGACTTCTTTCTCTCATTTGCTTGGTTCTTTAACCAAAATTCCAATGTTAATCCCTGAGTACTATGATCAGCCGGCTGATAGGATGGAGGATTACTTAAATGGAATTGATGAAGAGCTCGAATTGTATCAATGGAAAAGTTTTACCTCCTATAAATGTTCAATCAATTGGAGCATCTGCTTCTTCAAACAATGTTACTGAACAACAGAATCGCCTGAAGAAGAATGAGAAAAGATGTATGAGGGAGCTAAGAGGTGCACAGCCTCCTGTGGTTTACAATTACATTCGTAGTTGTAAAATAGCCAAGGAGATATGAATCACACTGAAAGAGAAATATCAAGGCAGTGAGAAGACAAAGATCAATTCTGTTAAGCAATGTCTTGTTGAGCTTAAGGAATTCAGACAAAAGGATGCTGAAACAATTGAAAACTACTATGATCGTCTGAATGAGCTTGTTTATCGTTGCAGCAGGTATGGAATCATAAGATCTCTCATGGAATTCAATCTGACATTCATCATGGGTCTTCGCAAAGAGTGGTGTAGTGTAAGTATGATGATAAAGAACCAACAAAGTTTTGATACTTCCACCTTGAATGATCTCTACAACCAGCTAAAAACACATGAAAGCGAAGTTACATAAATGTTTGAAGAATCGAAACAGAGTTTAGGAGGTCCATTGGCTTTAGTTTCGAAGGTTATTGAAATTGATGCTGGTGAGAAGGAAGAATTAGACAATGAAGGTTTCTTAATGAATTCAGAAGATGAAGCAGTTGCATTTTATTCGAACAACAAAGTTAAGAAATTTTTCAAAAAGCCTTTCAATCTAAAAGGAAAGCAAACTAATGCGAAGAGTGGTTTCATAAAAGCTGGAGGTGAGGAGAAGAAGAAATTTGAGAAGGTTGAAGAAAAGCAGAAAGATGCGAAAGCAGAGAAGAAACTAAAAGGTGACTCTGGAATTGATTGTCATTACTGCAATGGTGCAAATCATTTCGCAGCTGATTGCATGATGAGGAAGAAAGAGGAGAAGAAGAGCAAAATCAAAGACGAAGCCTACTACTCAGAGAAGCTTGAGGAGGTGCGTGCGAAGGCGAAATGATTGTCTTTGGTTGCGAAAGGAGAGTTTGAAGAAGAAGAAAGTGGAACTTATCGGATCTGGTCTTCAGGAACTGATGATGAAGAGATGAGGCACCCAACTCATGGTGTAATGTTCGCAAGTTATGAAGAAAATTGCGAAGAAAATGTTTCTGGACGATGCTTTGTGTCCAAGTCCACCGATAAATCTCCAATGACCACTAAGGTACGTGCTATTCTTGAATCCTTTAATATTCCTTTATCTGCTTATGATGCTGAAATAACTTCATTTGATGATACTGTTGCTTATTTTGATGTTGTTATTGTGTCTGCTAGTACTGAAGCACAAAATCTAAATTCGCAACTAGTTGAGACAAGAAGACAATTAGAAATAATACGAAGCAGAGTAGATAAACTTGAATTACAAATGACAAATGTAAATTGTGATAGGGACAATCTTGATAAAGAAGTTAGGTTGTTACTAGCACAACGAAACATTTATTGTAACTCTGCTAAACGTTTATATGCGAAGTTAACAGCTTTACATCATTCATCTAAGATAAGCAAAGAACAACATAGGAAACTACTACCTTTTCTTGAATTTGAACGTGAAAAAGTTGATGTTGTTTCTTATGACTGCGAGAATACTATTTGTCACACCCCCAAAACCGGAACGGCGGAAACGTTCTGGGGCGGAGGACGTCATGTATAGTATCACAACAATGTAAAGTAGTAAACAAGCAACAACATCATCCATTGCATTAATAATAGAATTATTATACAAGTGTGTTCTGTCAAATTTTGATAAATACTAAAGCATAAATCAAAATGAGAGATGGGTATTGAACGAGCTCCATCTTCTTTAAACCTTGCATCGGTACCTGTCTATAGATGACCTGATGATACAAGTAATTTTGAAAGCGAGTATCAGCTTTAAAGCTGGTGAGATCATAAGTATTTTAGTGTCTTAAGTTGTATGTAAGAAAATGTTTGTATATGAACTGTAAGTATGGAAAAATGTAGATGAACTATAAGTATAAAAATGTTTGTAAAACAGTTGTAAACGTTTGAAAAACCCTAGAAATCCCTATGATTCCTACTATTATATAAATGTGTCTTCTACCAAGACCTAACTGTTCTCAATGTATTCTTCTACCAAGACTTAACTGTTCTAAATGTTCGTTTCTTGTAAAAGTGTGTAATTTTCCCAAGTGTAACTATCATTATCAAAATATAGTTTTTACATTAAATGTTTAAGTGAAATGATCACCAAATATATGAAAAGGGGAAATTAATGTAGTATTGTAGTGTTGTATTATAAGAACTACTGCTGTACTAACTACCTTAAACCGGATTTATATTAAGGTATCATGTGATTAATTGCACCATACTATTGACTGGTAACAACGACATACGAATGGTCGTAAAACGGAATGACGTTTGGCACCCCCAGACTTGCAGGTCCGGCTGTAGCTAGCAGCAAGGTGTAGGATAGTCAATCCAGTATAGATCTATACGCAAACTCACGCTCTCCCTCCAAGAGAATTCTGGCTACAACTCGGTCCATGACATTTAAGGCATGCTCCGATACAGTGGATCACAATTGTTAACGAATTCATGTATATGTAATGTAATGTTACTTGTTCTAGTATCATTGTATATGCTCTCTTCCTAGTATAGTTGTATATGTTATTCTCTAGTATAGTTGTATATGTTCTCATAGTAGTAAGTATTGACTCATGAATGAACTGACTCATAGTATGATATTGTGTTCTAATAATAGTTCTAGTATCTTCCTAAACTACCCATATGGTAGTTTACTAGTAATCTAACTGGTACGTATGAACATGGATGTATACCCTTGCTACCCAAGGGCATTGGATGAACTGGAAAGACCTTTTATGACTATATATGTACACATGATATATAACTAATGTTTAAACGACCTTTGGACGAGTACCTGATATCCTATCAGACCACATTCAAATCGAGGAAAAGGAAACAAGGTGGATAGCCTTCCTAAGTCCTTTAAACATTACTTATATAACTATACATATAGAGGCATGCAATTTATAATATAAAAGCATAAAATGAGTTTTGTAAAACCTTTCAACATAATTATTATTTAAGAAAAGATCGACTTGATGTCAATCTATAAAATGGTTTGAAAGCATGGGTTTGATAAAACAGTTTAAGTATAAATAAACATTTGTTTGAAACACAGATGTAAATAAGTTTGAAATAAAACATACAGAGTAAATGTACAGTGTAATAAGGAGTTTTAAACATATAAAGTGTTTATGAAAATCATTTGAAGGAAACTGTTTGGTAAAACGGCTAATGAGTAGTAAATCATTTGAATGCTGCTTATTAATCACATGTGATTGATATAACAAGTAGCATGATTCTACTTGTATCCCCCCCCCCCCATAAAACATTTAAAAATAGTTAAAACATTGATTAAGGGGTATGAACTCACCTGATGTGGGTGATACGGATGAACTGAAGAGGTAGGACAACTAGGTGTCAAGTGAAGTCTTGAACACACTCTATGATCCTAGTTAACATATAATTTCACATATATGTAACAAATTAGTCTATAAACAACTAATAAACAAGTCAAGACACCCTAGGACATGCTAAACACCTTTATCAAGTGTTATTAGCCTCTAGGATTGCATCTAAGTGTTTGTAGGGGAAACTATTGTGTGTAGGGCTCAAGGAAAACTCCATAAGGGAGTTCACGACCCTAAAGACACTACTAAATGATTTTACGGTCGTAAAATCATGATTTTACGGCCGTGAACTCATACTTATGTGTCCATTTGATGTTTGATGCTCTAAAAGGCCCTAATAAGCATTTCTACTTAATGGCTTGGTCTATGGAAGAGTTTAGGGCATAATATAACTCCTTTTAGGAGTTTACGGCCCTGGGACCATATTCCCTTGGAGATTACGGCCGTAATCTCCCTTGGGAGGATGTTTAAGGTGTTTTCAAGTCCCTAAATTAACTAGGAACTAAACTAGGCTTTTGTACTTGGCTTTAGGGGAGTTTATGGCACCAATTAGCACCATTTTATGGAGTTCATGGCCCTGGAACATCTTAGGCCGTGAACACCCTTTTCTTGGTGTTTGCTAGCCCCAAACACACTAGGGTACTTGTCCTAATTTGTCTCTTGGCTTAAGGAAGGTCTTTAAGGCATTTTGGCAACCAAAAATGGAGTTCACGGCCCTGGAACATATTTGGCCGTGAACTCACTTTCATCCTTGATTCTTATTGTTTTTGGTGTCCTAAACATGCAATGGCGGGTTCTAGTTCGAGTTCCAAGGCTTTGAGGGTCATTGGGACACTTTTGGCCCTTAAAATGGAGTTTACTCCCCAAGTGTTCTTGGGCGGTAAACTCCCAAATCTTGGGGTTTTGGTCCGTTTTTGATGTTTCTAAACACAATCTAAGCTATATAATATAACTAGATCAAAGTACTCACAATTTGGGATAAAAATCCGAAGATCCGTGAGAGAGAATATGACTTTTCTCTAAATGGAAATGTAACTAATGAACCAATATGGTTCAGTTTTCTATATATAGTCCTGAGATTTTTGGCAGAAAATATTTTTATTTCCGGAATGAACTCTAATATCATAGAGTATCGGAATAACAGTGTTGCACAAAACCCTAGTGCATCCACTCTCCTGATATCTCCTTAAGTGTAAATCCTGAAAAACTGCCAAACTTATACCCGAAGTCTGGAATTTCACCGAAACTGTTCTAACTCCTATTGGTTTGATATGGTTTGTTCAGAATGGAAATTTCGGGTTGTCACACTATTGCTCAATTGGACAAAATACCTTATGATAGATTCGCATATGGTTTTCTCAAAATTGATGAATTTTTGAATGCGAATGAATTGGTTAATATTGTTAATGAAAGTTCGACAATGAATGAACAAGTGAAAATCTTAAAGAAAACTGAAACTTCAACTCTTGATTCTCAACACAATTATGCTGATGTCGATGACAATTCAGATCATGTGAGTGAAATCAGTGAGATCGATGAGGAAGAAGAGCTTGATTGTTCTCAACTGTCTATCATTAATATAACATCTAAGGTCAAAGGTAAAGAAATTATAGTTGATTCGATAATGAAGGATGAAAATGATAAACCCTCTACTTCGCAAATTGTGACTTTGACAATGTGGAAGTTGAAAGTTGTAAGACAGATGACACTAATGAAGACGAAGAAGAAGTGAAAGATTCGCATGAATCACCTCCACGTGTTGTTGTTAATCAAGTGTTTGGTGATACAAAAGAATTCGACAAAGTTCTTAATGACAAAGGTGCACATTATTTGGAAACCAACACTGTGTATATCCGAATTTTACATGCACTGATAACACTGTTTTTGCAAATCAAGTATTCGTCACAACTGGAAATGTTGAGGAAATCAAGCCTGAATTCAACAAAATGGTTGAAAATGACAACAAAAGGTCAACTACCGAATGTTTCTTTGCAAATCAAAATATGGTAGAAAACAATTTAACTCAAAACTCTTATGTTTTTCAACGCCAAAAATCATCACAAAAATGGATGGTTAAAAGTGAAAAAGAAAACAAAGTTTTTGAAAAAGATGAAAAACCAAAGATGGAAGTGAAATTGAATTCTCATGAATTTAAGTTGATGGTTGGAAAGTATTCAAAAGGAAACAATATTTCAAAAAGAAAAGCAAGAAAAGCAATATTTTGGCAAGTTGTGTCTAATGATAAACCTAAAGTTGCGAAAACACAAATTCCAAGAACAAAACCATCAAAATTTCAGAGAACAAACAAACAAAAGGATACAAGTTTTCACAAACCAATATATTCTGTTGACAAAATTTCAATGAAAAATAAGGATGAATCTGTTCGAAAATTTGACAACATTAGAAAATTTGTGACTTCGCAAAATTTTGTGAATGATCGTAAGTTTCAAAATGTTAGAAAATTAACGAATAATTCACCAACTTTGAATGTAAAAACTCAAACAAAACCAAAATTTTCACCCAAACAACCAAAATTTCCAAATCCTTCGATCACAAAACTGACCAAAGTTTTGTATACAAAAGGAAAATCTAATGTATATACGATCAACAATTGGCTTCAAGGGCAAGGAAAACAATACCAAAATGGAAAGTTTTCAAAGCAATAGATAAAGACTGTATTCGGCAAATTTGTGAATGAGTCTTCTACTGGTAGTTCATCATCTCATGATTCGCAAGTTCCAGTATAAAAGTGGAAACCAGTTGTGAAAGTTGCGAAGGTTGTGAAGGATGAGGTGAAAGTCAATGGAAATCCAAAGCTATCGAACAACTATATTTCAATATCTAGATCTGATGATGTTGATTTAATCGATAGTGTCACAGACAAAGTGAAAACGTGGTTTTTAAATTCAAAGAATTTGTTCAGTGCTACTAATGATGGACCCAACAAGTCTTGGGTTCCTAAATTCTTTCATTAAATGCAGGTGATATGTGACGAGCAATATGATGCGAAATGGTATATTGATAGTGGTTGCTCTCGTCACATGACTGGAAGAAAGGAAACCTTGCGAGATTATAGAAGCTTGGAAAATGTTGGAGTAGTCAAATTTGGAAACAATCACAAGTGTCAAGTGAAAGGTTATGGAAAAGTTACAAATGGAGAATTCACAGTTAACCGGGTTGCTTATGTCGAAGGTCTTTAACATAACTTGATTAGTGTTTGGCAACTTGTTGTGGGTATTGGAAATCAGGTTGTGTTCAATGAAGAAGGAAGTATTATTTCGAAAGTAGAGACAAATGAATTACTTCTCAAATCCAAAAGATATGGAGACATGTTCGCACTCGACATCAAACCAATTGTGGGCAAACCTGCGGTGTGTCTATTGTCGAAGGCCTCTAATGATGTTAGCTGGCTTTGGCATAGAAGATTGTCTCATTTGAACTTTCGCAATATTAACAAGCTTGTCACTGAAGATTTGGTTCAAGGTTTACCTGTACTGAAATTTGACAATGATACTTTGTGTGCAGCTTGTGAACAAGGAAAACAACATAGAAAAGGTCATCCAATTGTGATAGATTCAAAAATTGTGGAACCGTTGGAACTTCTTCACATTGACTTATGTGGACCGTCAACTGTTGCTACAATCAATAAAAAGCAGTATATTTTAGTTATTGTTGATGATTTTTCTCGATTTACATGGGTATTTTTTCTCAGGTTAAAATCTGAAGTTGCTCAGATGATGATTGATTTTATCAAAAATATTGAGACGAGTCTTAAGAAGAATGTTCGCAGAATTAAAAGTGACAATGGTTCTGAGTTTAAAAATCAAACGCTGGATTCATTTCTCACAGCCAAAGGCATTTCGCATAATTTCTCATCACCCTATACTCCACAACAAAATGGTGTTGTTGAAAGAAGAAATAGGTCTCTATGCGAAGCGGCAAGGACTATGCTAACATATGCGAACTTACCTCAATATCTTTGGGTTGAAGCTGTGTCGACTGCATGTTTTACTCAGAATCGTTCATTCATTCATCGAAGATTCAATATTACTCCATATGAAATACTCAACAATCAAAAACCTAATGTAAAATTTTTCCATGTTTTTGGTTGCAGATGTTTTATAATGAATCTAAAAGATAATTTGACCAAGTTCCAAGCGAAAGCTGATGAAGGCATATTCTTAGGATATTCGCAAAATTCAGTTGCATACAGGGTGTTAAACAAGCGAACAAGAAAAGTTGAAGAAACTTTCAACTTAACCTTCGATGATTACTATCTTAAACAAACGGATAGTAAATTTGAAAATAAATCAATTCTTGTTGATTCTGATACTCAAATTGAAAATTCAGATATCAATGATTTTAATTATGACTTAATTTTCAGAATTCCTGACAGGGCAATTGATGCGGAAGTTCATGCTCCTGATAATCAAACATCAGAATCCTCAAAACATACTGATGATTCAACACTTACTACGAATTCAATATCTTGCGAAAGTGTGCCCGAAGTTCATATGGAGGGGGAGCATACGACCACAAATATACAGGGAGAGCAAACTTTCGAGGGGGAGAGTGAGACTATGAGTCATCAAGTTGAGGGGGAGCATTCACAATTACCTTTAAATGATCAACATGAACATCATTTTGAGGGGGAGCATCAAGATGAACATCATGTTGAGGGGGAACATGATGAAACAGAGACAATTAATCTTGATGAAAATGATGAATTTCATGAATTAAATGATAATTTTTCTGTTGCAGGATCTGAAAATGAAGATATGTACGAAGATGCACCATTGGAATTCAATCCTGATTTTCCACCACTTGAGAAATGGACAAGGAATCATCCCAAAGAACAGGTGATTGGGAATCCACAAGATGGTGTGTTGACAATAGCTCAAATTCGTGCGAAAAATGAGGTACTGAATGCGAACCAAGAATTATGTATGTTTAATGTTTTTATTTCGAAAATAGAGCCAAAGACAGTAAAGAACGCTATGGAACACACAGATTGGGTTGTTGTTATGCAATCTGAACTGGCTGAGTTTGAACGAAACAAGGTTTGGAGATTAATTCCTAAACCTTCTGATGTTTCGATTGTCGGATTAAAATGGATTTTCAAAAATAAAACCGACAAAGATGGAAATATTATTCGAAATAAAGCTAGACTAGTTGTTAAAGGCTATTCGCAACAAGAAGGAATAGACTATGAAGAAACATTTGCTCCTGTCACAAGACTCGAAGCAGTTTGCATATTTTTAGCTTATGCAGCTCACAAAGACTTTGATGTTTTTCAAATGGACGTTAAGTTTACATTCTTAAATGGAGAACTAGAAGAAACAGTTTATGTTAAACAACCACCAGGATTTATAAATGAGGAACATCCTGATCATGTTTACATACTAGACAAAGTAGTTTATGGGTTAAAACAAGCACCAAGAGCCTGGTACGCAACACTTACAAATTTTTTGAAACAATCTAAATTTAAACAAGGATCAGTTGACCCCACATTATTTCGCAAGAAAGTTAGGAATCATCTTATGCTTGTTCAAATTTATGTTGATGATATTATATTTGGCTCAACCGACCCAACATTGTCTATTGAATTTGAAAATCTCATGAAGAGTCAATTTGAAATGAGCCTGATGGGAAAAATTAATAATTTTCTTGGTTTAAATATAAGACATAATAGGGATGGAATTTTAATCAACCAAGAAAAATATACAAAGAATCTGCTCGAAAAGTTTGGAATGACAAACAACACGAAGCTTAGAGTACCAATGGCAATAGGAACAAGACTAACTCCTTCGTTAGATACTTTTGCTGTTGATTTAACACTTTATCGAAGCATGATAGGGTCTTATTGTACTTAAATGCAAGCAGACCTGATATTATGTTTTCAGTATGTAATTGTGCTAGGTATCAAGCTAATCCCAGAGAACCTCACTTAACTGCAGTGAAAAATATTTTTCGCTATCTTAAGGGGACAATTTCGTTAGGACTTTGGTATCCTTCGAATTCGGGATTCTTCATTCAAGCTTTTTTAGATGCTGATCTAGGAGGATGTACTTTGGATAGAAAAAGTACAAGTGGTAGATATAAACTATTGGATGGAAAATTGGTGAGTTGGTAGTCGAAGAAGCAAACTTGTGTTGCTATATCAACTGCTAAAGCTGAATATATTTCAGCTGCTACTTGCACTTCACAAAGCATTTGGATTCTGAGTCAACTTCGTGATTATGCTATAAATATGAAAAAGATTCTCTTGTATTGTGATTCTCAAAGTGCAATTCGCATTTGTCATAATCCAGTACAACACTCAAAGAAAAAACATATTGCTCTTCGATATCATTTTATCAAAAATCATGTGGAAGATGGGAATATCGAAGTACATTTTGTTAAAACCACTGAACAACTTGTTGATATTTTTACTAAACCTCTTGATGAAAAATCATTTGTGAGAATTTTAGCAGGTTTAGGGATGATCGATGCGAATTCTGTGCCAAAATCGATCATTCAAGAATGAAAGGTCCATTCAGCAGCTCTAAATCAGAATCATTCAGAAGTTACTGTGCGTTAAGCGGCTTCGCATTGCTTTGCATTCGCACATTTGGTAATTGAGGTTCAATTTAATTTTGTTCTTTTCTGCTTTGCGATAAACACGAAAAACCAAAAATATTTTCATTTGTTTGTCTATTTTTTGAAAAATTCAAAAACAACAAAAAGATTTTCTTTTATTTTTTCTTTCATTTTCGAAAAATATAAAACTCAAAAATATTTTCTTAAGATTGTTAAAATTAGATTTCGTTTTTGTTCTTTTATATTTGAAAAATACAAAATCACAAAAATATTTTTCTTTTACCTTTGTTCTTTAATTTTGTGTGTTTTCAGTATTAGTCAAGAGCAAAATGCGAAGAGGTCATGCTTATGTTTCTATGGGAAGGTATCATTTCTTTCAACTATGCACTAGTTAGGATGTCCCTAGAAGCATGTTGCAACATGTTGACCCAAGCCTCATATGACTCTATGTGTGAGAAACGAAAGCCTTAATGAAATTATCTTATGAAAATTTCTTCCCAATCAGGTATATTCGCATTAGTCAAAAGAGCTGCCTTACTCTTCTCAAATGAGTAAAGAGTTTTCTGTTTGGTCCACAAATAACAGAGGTACATTCGATCTTATAACCAATCTTTTTCATCACAAAATTTCTTAACATGATACACACACAAAGACACATGTCCATGAGGTCACTTGATCAAACCAATCATGATTTAGACATGTCATCATTCTGTGTTAATGATCTTGTTTCATGAGTCCGTGAAATAAGTGAAACCCACAAACTTCGCAAATTAAGGAATTGACGGGGAACTATGTTCCAAATTTTTAACGAAAAACTTGTTTCTGTACCTAATATTTCATATACTCCAAATTTTATTCATTCTTATGAGTGATCCTGATCAAATTTTCGAAGCCCACGAAGTTTGTTTCCCAACAGGGTCCAGCACTTAAATTTTTTTTTGAATATAATTTCCGTGTGAGTATATATCTGAAATCCTTGTCACTTTTCAAAAATAATCCAAAGCAATCTTGTCCCTGAACACAATGTTCAAACAAGTAATTTTGGTTACAATTACTCACCTTATGTTTAGGATGATATGTAACGAAATTCGCAAACCACCATATTAAGCCTATAAAAGAAGCCCTTCGATACGTCTCTATAAGTATTCGATTGTATGTCACGGGAAAATGCGAAAGTAGTTGATTACCTCTCTTGGTAATTAATGAAGTAACCTTTTCCCGAGGTTTTACTGCTTTGTGTCAATAAATTTTGACATCACAGAATGCCAAAAAAATTTTTTAACTTGCTTCTTATCTCATTTCTTTGAATCACATGCACTCACGAAATCCTTGAGGTTCTAAGTAATACCAACTTAGGCTGAAGATTTCGCAAGACTGGTCAAATGACTTCGTTTAAAATCCCATAAACGAAAGAGCCCAACCTCGATACCGAAGGTTCTTCTTTCACACAGCTGTACTCACGAACAGTTTCAAGTAACCGTTGGCCCTAGTTACAAGGCACTTTATGGGGCATGATCATTACAACGGCTATTGATTGCACGTTTCTAGGAACAAGTAGCCTACTCTATTTTTGGAAATGGTTCATCTTTGGGATTAACATATAAAAGGGATAATCTTTTCTGAGAATCATTACGCGATTCAAAATTCTCAGACGAACAAAAAGCCCTAATCTTTCTTTCAAGAAATTTCTCAGATTAACAATGGCTGCTACTCAATCAAACTCAGAAGAAGTTATTTCAAAGTCCCTCATGAAGATTCAAAGCACAAATTTCCAAGTTGATCCCAATGTCTCATCTTACCCATAAGAATTGAAGATGTTGGTCGTTGCACTGAAAAAATTAGCATTGTCAACCGCTATGTTCAGTTCATTCCCAATTCCTATGACTTGGTTGTCAATGGCGGCATCAACTGCATCATTCAACTATGCAACAGATGTGATAACCTTTAACCTGGTGAATAACAAGAGGGTTCGTCTTACCGAGAACATGTTCATCGACTTCTTGAACATTCCTCATAACCCACCGTTCTTTAAGCCAACCAACTCACAGATTATCTTCATGTTCAATGAGATGGGACATCAACCCACTCTTGAAAAGATAAGTGATTTCAGGAAATCAAGCTTACCCTGCATTTGGAACTTCTTGTTTGGAATCTTTCTACGATGCTTGACTGGAAGGAGTGTTGGTCTAGACAAGGGAAGACTGGAGGTTTATGCAATGGTTATGGGCGTATACTACGATCTAAGTGTCAATTATGGAACTCAGCTTTGGAAGGAGTTCATCAAAAGCTTAGAAAACACCAGTGTTGATAAGGGGATTTCTTGTGCAAGGTACTGGAGTTTGATTTTGGAAAAAGTATATGCGAAAGAAGGAATTCAAGTTCCTGAAGGAGGAGATGTCGCAGAGTTCTCTTTGTACCAATTTACCAAAGCTGTTGAAGATGATGCGAATATCTTCACAAGTGTTTTAAGAATTCCTGATGCAATGCTTCGCAAAGTGTCCTCTACTCACAAGGTGTTAGTTCGATACATGAAAAAATTTGATCCTAATGTGCGAACTGGAGTGCTACTTGAAGTCAGTGGTGAGTCATCCAAGAAGAAGAAGAAGACTAAAAAGGAGGAAAAACGCGAATCTCCAAAAGTATCAAAGGCTGAAGAGGTTGAGAAAGTTAAGCCTTCTACCAAACCTGCGAAGGAGATCATACCGACTAAGTCAGGGGTCTTAAAGAAGCTTCGCAAGTTGTCACATAAGAAGACTGCCTCTCCTACTATTCGCAAAACTGAAGTGAGTAGTAAGGGGGCTATGTTTATAGAAATTTAGGCTCCTGTTTCTCCTATGTCAAAGAAAAGAAGAGCTCAAGATGTTGCGAAGCACATCACTAAGAAGCTGTACAAGAAAAGGAAGATGATTATTCCCAATGAGTCATCAGAAGATGAAGTGGTTCCTAAGACTCCACTTGTTTCAACTTCACCAATGGTAAACATCTATCTTCCTATTACTTCGCAAATTTCCACTACAACAACCATTCCACTCGAAGTAGTCACTACCAAATCAGTTCATGAGGAGGTACCTACTTCTGATATGTTTGTTAACGTATCTAATACGGGGGCACCTATCACGAGTGTCGAAACTACAATGCCAATAATTTTATCTACTTCATTACCCATCTCATCTGAGAACTTATCTACTTCATTACCACCATTCATTCTCCCGAATACAAATATAACCACATCATCAATCTTTGATCATCCTTTTGAAGAGAATTGTTATCGAGATTTACGAAAGCAAATATGATTTGAGTGATTGAAAAATAAGAACACGAAGAGTAAATATTAATCAGATCTTATATTGATGAAGACTGATTACAGAATAAGCAGAAAGGATATTTGCGTTTTTGAAAGTTATCCTCTACTTCTATCCTCAGTCCCAATTTATAGGGAACCTGAGTGTACAAAAAATATACTAAGTCTAAACAATACACTTCGCTCAAAATTGACTTAGTAAAATAACATAAAGATGCGAAACTAAACAAACACACTATTCGACTTTTACAATTTTGCTTCTACAATCTCCCCCTTTGTAAACAGTCGAAGCTATTCAGTCCTTAAGCTTTTGAACAACAGAGTGAATTGTCTTTCGCACTTCTCCATACCAGGAAATCACCTTCTTGAGATCCTTCTTGTCTCCTTCATTATTCTTCTTGCAATTGTTCATACGAACAATAAAGTGCGTATATTGCGAAGAAGTATATCTTTCCACCTCTGAGACTTTAAACAAGAATTTCTTGGGCTTCCCCTTCGTATCTCTTCCTGAAAACACCATGCCAAAAGGTTTCAGGCATATTTCCCCAACAACATATTTTGATAATGCTGACTAGGATAGGGTTTCTTCCCAAGGAACGTTCACTTCTCTTCCCAACGTAGTCGCCAATTCTTCATCAGTTAGAGCTAAGCAATCAAAGTAATTGTCAATATATGTCTTGATATGTGCGATCTTGAACACTTCAGTCTCAGATCCTTTGAGCTTATTCTCTTCCATATGCTTCAAAATGAGAGCCACTTGAATCAAATTGTTGCAGTTCATCAGAGGAAAGTCAGCTATAGTGAAATCATAGTGCTTGTTGTCAGCTCGAATAACAAAGTAACGGAAATTTTGAAGCATGTCTTCAAACATCGTATCTTTCTTGATTATTAACACCTTTTTGATCTTCATTAAAGACCACACTTCATCTGTATTCTTCCCCAATACAGCATGAAATCTGATTTTCATGTGTATGTAATCATCAGGATTATCAAACTTCTCACTAATCTTGTATTGAGCAGTAATGAAGAGCATTTCGTTGATCGGAAAATCTAGCTGACAATTGTCTGAATTCGCAATATCATAACTTCTTTTTGGCTTCTTCTCGAATTCATACATTTCCCTCCCCACAACTTTTGACTCTATGGTTTCATAAGAGTACAGCTTCGCAGGATCTCCTTTGTTCATCGTGGGAGGATCACTTGCCCTTTGTCTCATAATGCTTTGCACTTGCCTCATCCTTTCTAACTATGCCTCAGCCTCAGCTTTCTTCTCCTCCATCGATTTTTCGTACAATATTCCTTTTCCTTTTCCCACACCATCTGTTTGAGGTTTTGAACGCGAACTTCCTTCTTTTGCCCCAATCGAAATTCCTTTGGCAATCGGTCTTGTGGTTATTGTAGTTGAGAAAATTGGCATTGTAAGTATTGGAAGAGTAGATTTAAGCTGGGTAGATATAACTTTTCCCACTGTCTTCGCATCTTCCTCTTTACTTAGATTTTTCTCTCCCCCTTGCACCCCTGTGAAAGCAGGTGGGACACTCTTCGGTAGTAAAGAGGTAAAATTTGCGATTGGTGCAAGAGCTTTCTGAATTGCTTGTTCCAAAGTATTAACCTTTAGAGACAAGAACTCAGGAGTGAGAATTTGATGAGATGAAGATTGCGAAACCACGGTTTTCAGCTCAGTCACCAACTTGATCAACTGATCAAACTTATCCTGGGTTTCTTTATGATTAGCTTCAAGGATAGGGGCAGCAACAACCTTGTGCACTTCTGTAGCAACCACATCAATCTTCTTTTGAACTTCGACATGTTGAGAAGTAATATCCCTGAGCTCCTTCGTAAGTTCGGTTTTCAACTCTTCAAGCTTAAAGTTGACATCCTCCCGAACTTTCTTTACATCCTGTACAAAGAGAACATGGCGTTCTTTTGCAACAATTTTTAAGTCCTAAACCACCGAAGAAAAATTCCTCCCTTGAGCTTGAATGCGAAGCTTTTTATTTTTATCAGGCTGATCCACCTTCTCCATTATTCGCTTCTCAGCACCCTTAAGCATAATATCAACCTCCATTGCTGAGATAGAAGACATCCTGCCAGAATCAACTTGCGACTGAATAATGGCATTCACTTTATGATCCAGGATTTTAAATTGCTTTCCTGTCATAAGCATATGATCAGGTATATCCTCCTCCTCTGAATCAAAGTGAATGTCTTCAAGTACTCCTCCAAAGGCTCCTCCGTCAGTTTCATTATCAGATAAAGGTTGCGAAGGTTGAGGAGTTTCTGGTGATTGTGAGGGAAAAAGGGTTGTAAATGGCTTTTGAAGTGGATGATCAAAAATAGATGAGGTTGTGGATAGTGTTGTAGATGGAAATGATACAAGTGGTAAAGAAATGGGTAAGGTGATTGGTAAAGTGGTTTCAACACTCGTGATAGGTGCCCCCGTATCAGATACGTTGACAACCGTATCTGAAATAGGTACCTCCTCAGAAACTGATTTGGTAGTGACTATTTCGAGTGGTTGTGAGGAAACTTGCGAAACTTGAAAATTTGATATAGGTGGATCAGAAATAGTTACCGGTGTAGAGATTAGTTGGGTGTCAGGAACCACTTCTTCATCTGAGGACTCATTGCGAATAATAAGCTTTCGGTTTTTCAACAATGTTTGTTGCATTTTTTTCGCAACATCTTGAGCACGTTGTCTCTAGATCCTGGAGAGACAACAGCTGGAATATTGCGAACGGTAACCCCTTTACTGCTCACCTCAGTCTTGCGAATCTTTTTCAATACCCCTAATTTTGAGGGTATTATATCCTTCTTTGATTTTGGTAAGGTTTCCACTATCTGAATCTCCTCATCTTGACCCTGTTTGGAAGATTGAGCAGTTGCATCATTCTTGATAGCCTTTTTCTTCTTTGAGGGTTTGGTTGCAACGCTTAACAAAATGCCAGTCTCCACATTTGGATTGAAAGTCTTCATGTAGCGCACCAACACCTTGTGAGTTGGAGAAACCTTGTTAAGCATCACATCTGGAATGCGAGCAACATGGGTAAATATTTCCTCATCATCTTCAACCACCTTTGGAAATTGATATAGAGAGAATTCTGCAACCTCCGTATCCTCTGGTACTGAAATTCCCTCCTTTTCATATACCTTTTCAAGAATCAAGCTCCAATACCTTGCACAAGATATTCCTTTTTCCGAATTTGTGTTTTCCAGACTCTTAACAAATTCCTTCCATAACTGAGTTGCATAGTCTACACTGATGTCATAATACAATCCCATTACCATGGCATAAACCTCCATACGCCCCCTATCTAGACCAACTGTGCGTCATGTTAAGCATCTGAGAAAAACGCCAAACAAAAAATTCCATATACACGGTAACCCTGACTTTCTGAAGTCACCGATCTTCTCTAGAGTGGGTTGATGGCCCATTTCATTGAACATGTGGACGACTTGGGAATTAACGGGTTTGAAAAATGGAGGATTGTTTGGAATCTGCAAGAATTCAACAAACATCTTCTTGGAAAGTTTAACCCGTTTGTTGTTCATCAAGTTGAAGGTTATCACATCAGTAGTATGGTTGTATGATGCCGTTGAAGCTGCCAAAGATAACCATGTCATCAGAACAGATAAGGAACTAAACATGGCGGTGGAAAGGGATGATCGTTTCAGGGCAACGATGAGCATCTTCAATCCTTCAGGATAAGAAGAGACATTCAGATCAACTTGATAATTGGTGCTTTGGATTTTCATCATTGATTGAGAAAGAGCTTCATCAGTGTTGGATTGAGTGGCAGCCATTGTTAGGGTTTGAAAGAGATGAAGTTTGAACAAGTTTGAATCTTTTGAGGTTTGAGAGAGTTCTGTTCGCGTAACCATATACAGTGATCTTGATCCCCCTTTTATAGTTTACCCAAATTGATTTGAAATTAAAGCGGGATACAATTAATGTTATCCGATGTGGCACCTTGAAAATCGGATCATGACTGCAAAAGATAACCACGCTTCAAAAAGTAACTGTCACATCTCCTTGAAAATCGGATAGAATACCAACCATCTTGAGTACACAGCCTGTCAAGTTTCCCGTTATAGAATTTGAACCGTTAAAACCCTTCGCATGGAGGCAAGGCTCTTTCACTTTTGGGATGTAAAGTGAAGTCATATGCCAGATTTGCGAAATCATCAGCTTGAGTTGGTTTTACTCAAAACCTCAAGGATTTCGTTTGTGCATTGTGTCAACAGAATAAGATGAGAAACAATTTTTTTTTTTGGAAGTATGTGATGTCAAAAATTCAAATTGACATGAAGGCAGTTAAACCCCAGGCAAAGGTTGCTTCGTTAATCATCAAGAGAGATAATCAACAGCTTGTGTAGTTTCCCGTGAATTACAATCGAATACTTTTAGATAAGTATCGAAGGGCTGCTTTTAAAAGATATTTTGGATTGGTTTCAAATTTCATTACATATCAGCCTTAACATAAGGTGAGAAATTATAAATGAAATTACTTGTTTGACCAGTTTAGTCAGTGACAAGTTGGCTTTTGAAAATATTTATCATGACTAGGATTTGCGAATAAAACTCACACAGAAATCATATTCATAAAAAAAATTCGTTCTGGATCTTTTTGGGTAACAAACATCGTGGGTTGCGAATATTTGATCAAGACCACACATGCGAATTGAATATGATTTGGAGTTTCGAAATTTTGGTACCGAAACAAAAGTTTCGTTAAAATCTAGAACGATGTTCCCCGTCAATTCCTTAAGGTTTATGATATTTGGGTTTCACTTCCATCACGGTCTCATGATGTTAGATCATAAACACAGACTTGTGATTTGTCTAGGTTTTGATTGGTTTGATCAAAGACCTCAAGGAAAAATCTCTTCGAAAATTTAGATTGAAAGAATTGTTTGGTATAAAAAGATTGGTTAAGAATCGAAGTGTATCTCTGTTATAATGGACAAAACAGAAAACTCTTAACATCAATGAAAAGAGTAAGGTAGCTCAGTTAACTGATGTGAATTTAAGTCTGATTGGGAAAAACCCTCTGTATGAAAGATTTATTAAGGCTTTCAGTATTCACACATCGAGTCTTGTTGAGGCTTTTAGTCTACATACAGCAGCATGCTTCTAGGGACATCCTAACTAGTTTTAAAAAAAATTAATACCTTCCCGTAGAACCATATAAGCATGACCTCTTCACATTAAGCCCTGTACTTAACTCACAGCACACAATGTTTAAAAAACAAAGAAAACAAAACTATTTTTGTGATTTTTGAATTTTTCAAAAAAAATGAAATAAAATCTTTTTGGATTTTTAATTTTTCAAAATTAAAAAAATAACGAAATAAAATCTTTTTGAAATTTTGAATTTTTAAAAATTAACAACTACAAAATGAATCGCAAGCCTAACCTTAGTTGTTATGATCGCAAATGCGAAAAGATGTGAATGCGAAGCCATGCGAAGCCTCTGGATGAACAGTAACATCTGAACAATTTTGACTCATAACTGCTGAACGAAACTTTCATGCTTGAGTTTTTGGAATTGAATTCGCATCAATCATCCCCAAACCTGCTAAAATTCTAACAAATGATTTTTCATCAAGAGGTTTTGTAAAAATATCAACAAGTTGTTCAGTTGTTTTAACAAAATGAATTTCAATATTCCCATCTTCCACATGATCTTTGATAAAATGATGTCGAAGAGCAATGTGTTTTGTCTTTGAATGTTGTACTAGATTATGACAAATGCGAATTGCACTTTGCGAATCACAATACAAGGGAATCTTTTTCATGTTAATTGCATAGTCACGGAGTTGACTCTGAATCCAAATAATTTGCGAAGTGTAAGCAGCAACATCAATGTATTCAGCCTCAGCAGTTGATATAGCCACACACGTTTGTTTCTTCGATTGCCAACTCACCAACTTCCCATCCAACAGTTGACATCCACCACTCGTACTTTTCCTATCCAAAGTACATCCTCCTAGATCAGGATCTGAAAAAGCTTGAATCAAAAACCCCGTTTTCGAAGGATACCAAAGTCCTAACGAAACTGTTCCCTTAAGATAGCGAAAAATATTTTTCACTGCAGGCAAATGAGGTTCTCTGGGATTAGCTTGATATCTAGCACAATTGCAAACCAAAAACATAATATCAGGTCTACTTGCAGTTAAGTACAATAAAGAACCTATCATGCTTCGATAAAGTGTTAAATCAACAGCAGGAGCATCTAACGAAGGAGTTAGTCTTGTTCCTACTGCCATTGGTAATCTTAGTTTCGTGCTATTGGTCATTCCAAACTTTTCAAGCAAGTTCTTCGTATATTTTTCTTGATTGATTAAGATTCCATGCCTGTTCTGTCTTACATTCAATCCAAGAAAATTATTAATTTTGCCCATCATGCTCATTTCAAACTAACTTTTCATTAGATTTTCAAATTCAATTGACAATGTTGGGTCAGTCGAGCCAAAAATAATATCATCAACATAAATTTGAACAAGCATTAGATGATTCCCAACTTTCTTGCGAAATAATGTGGGATCTACTGATCCTTGTTTAAATTTAGATTGTTTCAAGAAATTTGTAAGTGTTGCGTACCAGGCTCTTGGTGCTTGTTTTAATCCATACATAGCCTTATCTAGGATGTAAACATGATCAGGATGTTCATCGTTTATAAACCCTGGTGGTTGTTCAACATACACTGTTTCTTCTAGTTCTTCATTTAAGAATGCACACTTAACATCCATTTGATAAACATCAAAGTCTTTGGGAGCTGCATAAGCTAAAAATATGTGAACTGCTTCAAGTCTTGCAACAGGTGCAAATGTTTCTTCATAGTCTATTCCTTCTTGTTGCGAATAACCTTTAACCACTAGTCTAGCTTTATTGCGAATAATATTGCCATCTTTGTCAGTTTTATTTTTAAAAATCCATTTTAATCCGACAATTGAAACATCAGAAGGTTTAGAAATTAATCTCCAAACCTTGTTTCGTTCAAATTCAGCCAGTTCAGATTGCATAACAACAACCCAATATGAGTGTTCCATAGCATCCTTCACTATCTTTGGCTCTATTTTCGAAATAAAGACATTAAACATACATAGTTCTTGGTTCGCATTCAGTACCTCATTTTTCGCACGAATTTGAGCTCTTGTCAACACACTATCTTGTGGATTTCCAATTACCTGTTCTTTTGGATGATTTCTTGTCCATTTCTCAAGTGGTGGAAAATTAGGATCAAATTCCAATGGTGCATCTTCATACATATCTTCATTTTCAGATCTTGCAATAGAAAATTTTTCATTTAGTTCATGAAACTCATCATTTTCATCAAGATTAATTGTCTCTGTTTCATCATGCACCCCCTCAACATGATGTTCATCTTGATGCTCCCCCTCAAAATGACGTTCCTGTTGATTTTGCGAATGCTCCCCCTCAACTTGATGATTCATATTTTCATTCTCCCCCTCGAAAGTTGACTGACAATCTTCATTGTTCATCGTATTCTCCCCCTCCATACGAACATCAGGCACCATTTCGCAAGATATTGACCTTGTAGTAATTGTCGAATCATCAGTATGTTTTGAGGATTCTGATGTTTGATTTTCAGGAGCATTATTTTCCGCTTCAATTGCCTTGTCAAGTATTCAGAAAATTAAGTCATAATCAAAATCATTTATTTCAGAATTATCAATTTGAGTATTTGAATCAACAAGTATTGATGTATTTTCAAATTTACTATCCGTTTGTTTAAGATAATAATCATCAAATGTTAAATTGAAAGTTTCTTCAACTTTTCTAGTTCTTTTGTTAAGCACTCTGTATGCAACTGAATTCTGCGAATATCCTAAGAATATGCCTTCATCAGCTTTAGTTTTGAACTTGGACAAAGTATCTTTGAGATTTATTATAAAACACCTGCAACCAAAAACATGAAAGAATTTGAAATTAGGTTTCCTATTATTGATTATTTCATATGGAGTAACATTGAATCTTCGATGAATGAATGATCGATTCTGAGTAAAACATGTAGTGGAAACTGCTTCAGCCCAAAGATATTGAGGTAGATTCGCATATGTTAACATGGTTCTGGCTGCTTCGCATAGAGATCGATTTCTTCTTTCAACCACACCATTTTGTTGCGGAGTATATGGTGATGAGAAATTATGCGAAATGCCTTTGCTTGTGAGAAAAGAATCAAGAGTTTGATTTTTAAACTCAGAACCATTATCACTTTTAATTTTTTGAACATTCTTTTTCAGACTAAGCTCAATCTTTTTGATAAAATCAATCATCGTCTGAGCAACTTCAGATTTTAACCTGAGAAAAAATACCCATGTGAATCGAGAAAAATCATCTACAATAACTAAAATGTACCGCTTTTTATTGATTGTAGCAACAGTCGACGGTCCACATAAGTCAATGTGAAGAAGTTCCAATGGTTCTACAATTTTTGAATCGATCACAATTAGGTGACCTTTTATATGTTGTTTTCCTTGTTCGCAAGCTACACACAGAGAATCATTGTCAAATTTTAGTACAGGTAACCCTCGAACTAAATCTTCAGTGACAAATTTGTTAATATTGCGAAAGTTCAGGTGTGACAATCTTCTATGCCAAAGCCAGCTGACATCATTAGATGCTTTTGATTGTAAACACACAACAGGTTTTCCCACAATTGGTTTGATGTCCAGTGTAAACATATCACCATATCTTTTGGATTTTAGAAGTACTTCATTTGACTTCGCATTTGAAATGATACTTCCTTCTTCATTAAATACAATTTGGTTTCCAGTACCAACAACAAGTTGTGACACACTTATCAACTTATGTTGAAGTCCTTGAACATAAGCAACTCTGTTCACAGTGAACTATCCATTTGTGACTTTCCCATAGCCTTTCACTTGACACTTGTGATTATTCCCAAATTTGACTACTCCTTCATTTTCCAAGCTTCTATAATCTCGCAAGTTTTCCTTTCTTCCAGTCATATGACGAGAGCAACCACTATCAATATACCATTTCGTATCATATTGCTCATCCCACATCACCTGCATTTATTGGAAAAATTTAGGAACCCAAGACTTGTTGGGTCCATCATTAGTAGAATGAAACAAATTCCTTGAATTTAAAAACCATGTTTTCACTTTGTTTGTGACAGAATCCATTATATCAACATCATCGGATCTAGATATTGAAATATAGTCGTTCAATAGTTTTGGATTTCCATTGATTGTAATCTCATCCTTCACAACATTCACATTTTTGATAACTGGTTTCCATTTTTGAACCGGAACTTGCGAATTATGAGATGTTGAACTAGCAGTGGAAGAGTTATTTGCGAACTTGTCAAATGCATTCTTGATTTGTTGCTCTGAAAACATCCCACGTTGATATTTTCTTCCTTTCCCTTCAAACCAACGATTGATCGTACTTACATCATATTTTCCTTTTGTATATGAAACTTTAGTCGGTTTTGAGACTGAAGGATTTGGAAAATATGGTTATTTTGGTGAAAATTTCACTTTTCCTTGAGTTGATTTTTTCAAACTTGATGAAGTATTCGTGAATTTGTCAACATTTTGAAACTTTTGATTATTTACAAATTTTTGCGAATTCTTAAATTTTCGATTGTTGTCATATTTGCGAACATATGGAATTTTATCAACAAAATTTATTGGTTTATGAAAACTTGAATCTGTTTGTTTATTTTTGCTTTGAAATTTTGATGATGTTGTTTTTGAAATTTGTTCTTTTTCAGCTCTTGGTTTGTCATTAGACACAACTTGCCAGAAAATTGTTTTTCTTGCTTTTCTTTTTGAAACATTATTTTCTGTTGAATAATTTGCAACCATCAATTTGAATTCATGAGAATTTAATTTTACTTCAGCCTTTGGTTTTTCAACTTTTTCAAAATCTTGGTTTGCTTTTCACCTTTAACCACCCACTTTTGTAATGACTTTTGTTTTTGAAACACATAAGGATTTTGAGCTAAATTGTTTTCTTCTGTGTTTTGATTTGCGAAAAAACCTTCAGTAGTTGACCTTAGATTATCTTTTTCAATCATTTTGTTGAATTCAGGATGAATTTTCTCAGCATTTCCAGTAGTGACAAAAACTTGATTTGGAAAAATGGTTTTATCAGTGCATACAAAATTTGGATATACCACGGTGTTGGTTTCCAAATAATGTGCGCCTTTGTCATTTAAAATTTTGTCAAATTCTTTTGTATTCTCAAACACTTGATCAACCACAACTCGTGGAGGTATTTCATGTGAATCTTTCACTTCTTCTTTGTTTTCATCAGTATCATCATATTTCCAGCTTTCAACTTCCACATTATCAAACTTACAATGTTGCGAAGTTGAAGGTTTATCAATTTCATCCTCTACTATCGAATCAACTATAATTTCTTTACCTTTGATCTTAGATGTGATATTAATGATTGACAATTGAGAACAATCAACCTCTTCTTCCTCTTCTATCTCACTGATTTCACTCACATTATCTGAATTGTCATCAATATCAGCATAATTGAATTGAGAGGCAAGAGTTGAAGTTTCTGTTTTCTTTAAGATTTTCAATTGTTCACTCTTTGTCAAACTTTCATTGACAATGTTAACCAACTCATCAGTATTCAGAAATTCATCAATTTTGACAATACCATATGGATATCTATCATCAGGTATTTTGTCAAATTGAGCAATTGTACTTTCGCAATCATAAGAAACAACATCAACTTTTTCATGTTCATACTCAAGAAAAGGTAAAAGTTTCCTATGTTGTTCTTTGCTAATGCCAGAAGAATGATGTAAAGCAGTTAATTTGCATACAATCGTTTGGCAGAATTACAATATATGTTCCTTTGTGCTAGCAACAACCTAACATCATTTGTAAGATTATTCCTATCACAATCTACATTTTTGATCTGCAATTCAAGTTTTTCTACTCTGCTCCTTTTTATTTCTAATTCTCTTCGTGTCTCACCTAGTTGCATATTTAATTTTTGAGCTTCAGTACTAGCAGACACAATAACATAATCAAAATAAGCCACAGTATCATCAAATGAAATGATTTCAGCATCATAAGCAGATAATGGAATATTAAAAGATTCAAGTATTGCACGTACCTTGGTGGTCATGGGTGATTTGTCCGTGGATTTGGATACGAAGCATCTCCCTGAAATGTCCTCTTCGCAATCTTCAAAACTTGCGAACATGGCTCCATGTGTGGGATGCCTCATTTCTTCATCATCAGATCCTGATGACCAGATCTGATACGTTCCACTCTCTTCATCAGCAGATTCACCCTTCGCAACTAGAGACACTCCTTTTTTCTTAGCGCGTAACTCTTCAATCTTTTCAGAATAGTATGCTTCATCTTTAACTTTTTCTTTCTTCTCTTCTTTCTTTCGCAACATGCAATCGGCTACGAAGTGATTCACACCATTGTAGTAGTGACAATAAATTCCTGAGTCACCTTTCAGCTATTTCATTTCTTTCGCATCTTTTTGTTTCTCTTCAGCTTTCTCCATTATCTTCCTTTCCTCTCCTCCAATTTTTGTGACTCCACTTTTCGCATCACTAGCCTTTCCTTTTGGATTAAAAGGCTTTTTGAAAAACTTCTTAACTCTGTTGTTTGAGTAGAATGCCACAACTTCATCAAAAATCCTTCATTATCTGAACCATCTATTTCATTAACATCAACTTCTGATACCTTTGAAACAAGAGCCAAAGGACCTCCAATACTCTATTTTGATTCTTCATACATTTCTGAAACTTCACTTTCATGTGTTTTCAGCTGATTGTAGAGATCATTCAAATGAGTTGTATCAAAACTCTGTTGATTCTTAATCATCATGCTCACACTTCGCCATTCCTTGTGAATGCCCATAATGAAAGTTAAATTGAACTCCATGAGAGACCTAGTCATTCCATACCTATTGCAGCGAAACATAAGCTCATTCAGACGATCATAGTAATTTTCAAGAGTTTCAGCATCCTTTTGTCTAAATTCCTTCAGTTCAACTAGACATTGCTTCACAGAGTTGATCTTCGTCTTTTCGCTACCTTGATACTTCTCTTTTAGAGTGTTCCAGATCTCCTTTGCTGTTTTACAACTATGAATGTAATTATAAACCACAGGAGGAAGAGCACCTCTTAGTTCCCTCATGCACCTCTTTTCATTATTCTTCAACCGTTTTTGTTTATCAGCAACTTCAGCAGATGCAGTAGATGGTCCAATTGGTTGAACATTAGCAGGAGCTTGCACCGTTCCATCGATACAATTCCAAAGTTCTTCATCAATTCCATTTAAGTAATCTTCCATTCTATCAGCCCACTGATCATAGTATTCTGGAATTAACATCGGAATTTTGGTTGAGGAACCAAGCAAGTGAGAGAAGGAAGTCATTGTATTCATGTTGAAGTTCGCCATTGATGAACACAGAAATTTTCAGAAAGCTTGAAAAACTTGATGAATTTGAGAATTGATCAATTGAATTGATCACAAATCACTGATCGATTACTTGACTAAACAATTCAAAGACAGAATCAATTCAAATTTGAAGATCTAATTTGATTTTCAAAACCAAAATGCGCATAAAATTTTGAGTAAAGTTGCAACTCAAAAAGCAAATGATTCTAACACGAAAATCAGACCGATGCAGTTTGAATCCTGCTCTGATACCAATTGAAGAGAATTGTTATCGAGATTTACGAAAGCAAATATGATTTGAGTTATTGAAAAATAAGAACACGAAGAGTAAATATTAATCGGATCTTATATTGATGAAGACTGATTACAGAATAAGCAGAAAGGATATTTGCGTTTTTGAAAGTTATCCTCTACTTCTATCCTCAGTTCCAAATTATAGGGAACCTGAGTGTACAAAAAATATACTAAGTCTAAACAATACATTTCGCACAAAATTGACTTAGTAAAATAACATAAAGATTCGAAACTTAAACAAACACACTATTCGACTTTTACAATTTTGCTTCTACACCTTTACAACAACCCTTCACTACATTGTTTCCATCACAGTCCCCTGAAACACCACAACCTATACATTCGCAAGCTCAGTCTGATGAAGAAACCGAAGGAGGAGGTTTTGGAGGAACATTTGAAGCTTTACACTTTGATTCAGAGGAGGAGGAAATCCCTGATCATATGCTTATGTCATGTAAGAAATTTAAAATCCTGAATCGAAAGTTGAATGCAATCTTTCAATCAAAAGCTGATTCTGGTACATAGTCTTCTGTATCGGGTTTGGAGGTTGAAACAATGATCAAAGCTGCAGAGAAAAGAATAGCTATGAAAGTTGATGACTTTGATAAGAATAATGAGCTTCGCATTCAAGCTCAAGGGAAATCTTTTGATGGTGTTGTAAAAGATCTGACAACTGCTACAAAAGAACGATATGTTCTCTTTGTACAAGATGTGAAGAAGGTCAGGGAAGATGTCAACTTGAAGGTTGAGGAGTTAAAGAAGGAGATTGCAAAAGAGCTTCAAGATCTTAATTCACAAAACTTGGAAGTGCAAAAACATGTTGATGTTGTTGCTGAAGCACTTACCAAGATTGTCACTGATTATCAGTCACCTGCTCCAATTATCGAAGCCAAGCACAAAGAAAATAAGGAGCAGTTCACACAACTAATTCAGTTGCTGACTGAATTAAAAAGTTGTGTTTCGAAGCCTTCTCAACAGTCAATTCTTACTCCGGAATTCTTAACACTTAAAGTCACTACTTTGGAGCAAGCTATTCAGAAGGCATTGGCCACAATCACAAATTTTACTTCCGTTTTACCGAAGAATGCCCCACCTGCTTTCATAGGGGTGCAAGGGGGAGAAAGAAAAGGAAGTAAAGGGGATGGTGCGAAAACCGTTGGAAAGCTACATTCGACTCAGCTTAAAACAACTTTCCCTGTACTCACGAATCCAATTCCTTCAACAATAGTAACAACAAAGCCATTTACAAAGCCAATTCCTAAGGGAATTATAATTGGTTCAATAGAAGGAGGGAGTTCGAGTGAGAAACCTCAAACAGTAGATACTGGAAAAGGTAAAGAGGTTGCTTATGAAAAGTTGAAAGAAGAAAAGAAAGCAGAGGTTGAAGCTGAAATGGAAAAACAAAGACATATTCAGAGCATTCTAAGGCAAAGAGCAAATGATCCACCAACTTTGAACAAGGGTGATCCTGTGAAGTTGTACTCATTCGAAACCATCGAATCCAAAGTCTTGGGAAATCACATGTACAAATTTGAGAAAAAGCCTAGAAGAGGTTATGATGTTGCAAATTCAGACAGATGCCAACTTGACTTTCCGATAAACGAAATGATGTTTATCACAGCGCAGTACAAGATCAGTGAAAAGTTTGAAAATGCTGATGAATACACCTACATGAAAATCAGATTTCATGTTGTACTTGCGAAGGATCAAGAGGAAGTTTGGTCTCTGATGAAGATAAAGAAAGTGCTAAATATCAAGAATGATGAAATGTTCGAGAACATGCTTCAAAATTTTCGATACTTCATTGTTCGAGCAGATAACAAGCCTTTCGATTTTACCATTGCTGACTTTCCCTTAATGAATCTAAATGATCTCATTCAAGTGGCTCTTATCCTGAAAGAAATGGAAGAAAACAAGCTCAAAGGATATGATACTGATGTTTTCAGACTTGGTTTCACACATATCAAGATATTCATAGATAACTACTATGATTGCTTGGCGTTAACTGATGAAGAACTCGCATCTGGCCTTGGAAGAAAAGTCATAGTTCCTTGGGAATCAACATTTCCTCAACCAGAATTGAAGAAGTTTGCAGACAGGGAGATATGCCTTAAACCTTTTGGCATGGTTTTCGCAGGCAAAGACACCAAGGGGAACGCTAAAAGATTTTTGTTTCAAGTCTCAGAGATTGAAAGATACACCACTTCGCAATATACGAATTTCATTGTTCGTATGAATAATTGCATGAAGAATAATGAAGGAGACAAGAAGGAGCTTAAAAAGATCATCACTTGGTATTCAAAAATCCGAAGAACAATGCACTCAACTGTTCAGAATCTCACAAACTGAATAGCTTCGACTGTTTACAAAGGGGGAGAATGTAGAGTCTAGAAATTGTAAAAGTCAAAGTGTATGTTCTTAGTTTCGCATGTTAATTATTTTAGTAAGTCTTCATTTGTGCGAAGCGTATTGTTAAGGACTTAGTATACTTTTTGTACACTCATGTTTCCTATAAATAGGGATTGAGGTTAGAAGTACTAAAACAATTTATTCAACGAGTGATTCACTGGTCATTCGCATGTTTCTCTGCTTAAGTCTGTAATCAGTTTCTTCATCAATATAAGATCTGATTAATATTTACTCCTTGTTTTCTTACTTTTCATTCATATAATCATGATTGCTTTCTAAATCTCGATTACAATTCTCATCAGTATGTAAAATAATCATCTAAGTACATTAAATCAACAAAAAGCGGAACAACGTGGTGTGTGCGATGTGATCATCCCAAGCCCTTCCCCTTCGATCTGGAAGTACCTGAAACATAATTGAAAACCGTAAGAACGAAGCTTAGTAAGTTCCCCAAGATACCTCATACTATACATGTCAAACTTACAATGGGCCATGCCCAACAACCATCGGGCCCAACTCGGAACAGATTTATCAATAATATGAGATGGGCCTCGACTAATCACATTCAACAGGCCTTGCCCGACATTCATACAGACATATGAAACACATGCAATAATCACTAAGACAGATATCATACAATACACTCATCAGGCCCTACATGGCATCGGGCCCTTCCCGGTATACATATCTCATACTACATATGCAAGATTCATACATATAACTAGCATCCTAATCATAATAAATCATGGGCCAACATTAGTGCCTTCGACCCGCAAAACACTATGAGGAGACTCACCTCAAACTGTTGAATATCTTAGATAAAAGCTCGGATTGTGGATCCAGAAAAATCCCCGCGCTAACACCATCAAATAATACTCAATTGGTCCATAACCCATTGCTGGAATCCTAATCCAGTTGTCTAACACGCAGGGTAAAGACCATTTTACCCTTTCCTTACTTGGCCCACAATCCAAGGCCCAATCCAATAGCACCAATAAGCCAAATATGGCCCAAATCTCTAAAAGATTCCCAAAACCCTTTATGAGCCCAAACACAAGAAGGCCTAGAGCCCAGCAATGGCCTAAATTCAGAAGGGTTGGTGGCCTAGCAAGGCCCAAACTTCACTAGTCCAGAAATGGCCCAAAGTTGCAAAAGCCCAATCCAGGCTTGGTACGCTGCGCACCAGACGTACGCTCGACGTACGGAGTTGCATGCATGGTCGCGGACAAGGGCACATACACGCAACATACTCTTGAGTACGCCCAATGTATGCACCTATTAAGCATTTTTCCCTTAAGTTCTTAATACTTGCATTCCAACATTCAAAATCTAGATCCAAGTCTAAATGAACGTTGTAATCCATAAAATCATGAACTTGGAGCCTTTGCATGACTCAAAAGAACCGAAACCTTACTTTTAGCATTCTACTTTCACCAAATAAACCTAAACACATGCATGGTTGATCCACAACCATCAAGATACTAACTTTATGGACTACGGACCTCAGAAACATCAAGAGAACAAACTCCTAACTTTTGGAGTGGAAGAAACCCACTAGATCTCATCATAGGATCAAAAAGGGACCAAAACCTCATAGAGACTAGATCTAAGCACACAAGAAGCAAGTTCCAAGATTTATACCTCAATGAAGCTGTAAATGATGTGAGAAATCTGGATTTACAAGTTCTCCTTTGATCAAAGCTCCTTCTTCCAAGCTCTTCTTCTTCAACTCTCACCAACACACACTAAAAACACATATAAGGGGGTCAAATCTCTTCAAGAGGGGCTAGGGTTTCAAAATGGGACTCAAAGGGATATGGAGGTAGAGGAATGGGAGGATCAATGTTCATTAAGTTGTTTAAATAGGGTAAAAACCCTAAAAATTAGGTTTTGCTCTTGATGAGAGTACGCTCAGCGTACGTGGGTGCCTCCGCATCCAACCCATCAAGCCAGTACACCCAGCATACTCATAGAGTACGCCCAACGTTACCTGGCTAGGGACCAAAATGAAAGGAATTTACAATGAAGGTTTTAGAAGGAACATACCTAAATTACAAATGTTACTACTCTCCCTCACTTGAATCAGACTTCGTCCTTGAAGTCCATTGCGGCAAACAGCCCCGGATTGTAACACCCTGACTCCCAGGTATAAGTTTTAAAGCATTTTGTACATGTTTATGGACTTACTGAACGAGTTGGTTTCCCCAACTTGTCGTGTAGAGGTGGGTTACCCTGCGTGGATTATTGGATGTACTCGACGAGTCGGAGGACTCTAAATCGACGAGTAGGAGCTGGAAGATGAAACCCTAAATTTTAGGGTTTACACCTTATTTAAACGACCTTAAGTCCTTACCTCTAGTCCCTTACCACCTCTTGACGACCAGAAGAAACCCTAATCAGTCTAGATCTTGTTCTTGAGTGTTTGTGAGGATTAAAGAGTGTTTTTGGTGCATTTTGTGAAGAAGGCTTGAGGTATAAGGAGCTTGGGGAAAATAGAAGCTTGTGGATCTAAATCTACTTCATCTTGGCATCATTCTGAAGGTATCAAGTCGTTACCTTGACTTAGGTCTAGCTATATCTTTCCATGCTTAAGTTTAGGGCCACTTTTAGCATATATGTGAGCCATTTTGGGTATTAGCCATGATCTGAAGTTGCAACTTCAGATCTGGACTCCTCCAAGTCTCAAAATCATAAAGTTATCAACTTTATCTCGTATGAACCCCTCACCATGCCCTAAACCTCATTCTAGACTTGGTTTTAGTGTTCTAAGCCTTCAACACCTTACATGCATGTAAAGTTTGTAACTTTACGTGGAATCTGTGCCTTAGGAAGCTGGATCTATGATATGGAGCTTTGGGGTGGCTTAAAAATGCCTGGATAAGAAATGGACTGCATGAACTCGATGAGTCGCATAGCCGACTCGGCGAGTCGGATGAAGATTGCTTGTAACACCATAAAAATTAAAACAAATTTTTTTTCGCATTTTCAAACACATTCTTACAAACTCATTCATTCATAAAATGTCATAGTATCATGTCTTTGTTTCACAAAACATCTCCCAAGATCAAAATACATAAAATCCCATGTCTGTGTACGAATCAAGTCGGCGCCTTCCCGCGGTCATCACTGTGAAACACATCACATGTAACACTGTAAGCATAAGCTTAGTGAGTTCCTCAAAATACCACTCTAACACATAATAGCCACTCGAGGCTATAACTCTGTCGACCCTCTGGTCAATGTGTCTCAGTGGGGCCCTCCAGCCCTAACTCTCTGTGGGCCCTATGGCCCTAACTCTATGGACCCGAAAGTCCCAACTCTGTAACTCTGAATCATGCATATCACATATCACAATAAATCACAACACATAAATAACATGCAAATACACTGGCATATAACTCTATAGTACTCTGTCACATAACTCTATTACCACACTAGGTAAAGTATAGTGAGAAGACTCACCTCTGGTATCTCGGTAAATCTATGACTCGGTAAACGCTGGCCTAGCCTCCGCCTCTAAGTGTAGCCCTTTTCTCTGTAGATCCCAGATCCAAGATGGAACCTCAAGCTTTAGCTACCATGAGCTCCTTTCCTTCTTCTTCACTAAGCCACCAAAGCACAATTAGCTCTAACAACACTCTCACACAATAAGGACGATAGGAGGCTCTCTCTTAGGGTTTCACTCACTGATATGGAGGCTGAGAAATGAGCCTTAGCACCCTTTAAATAGTGCACAAGATGGATTAGGGTTTTTACACCTGGGCAGGGTACGCCCGGCGTAACTCTGGGTACGCCCAGCGTACCTTGGAGACTCCGCGTCCAAATTAAGCGCATGAGTACGCGCAACGTACCCCTCTGGGACGCCCAACGTACTCACTTGCTATATTCCCTCCACTCAAGGACTAATCATGACCAATTGACAAAGAATAAGGGTGAAAGAAATGCACCTGAATCTCGGGGTGTTACAATTCTCCCCCACTAGAACCAGACTTTGCCCCCGAAGTCTCATTCCTCGAACAACTCTGGATGCTGCCCTCGCATCTCCGACTCTAACTCCCAAGTCATCTCGGAACCCTTCTGATGTTGCCACTGAACCAAAACCAAAGGTACTTCCTTGCTCCTCAAAACCTTGATCTTCCGATCCCTGATCGCCACCGGTCTCTCAGCATAATTCAGGCTCGCATCCACCTGAATATCCTCCAATGGTACCACTACCGACTCATCGGCTATACACTTTCGCAACTGCGACACGTGGAAGGTGTCATGAATCTGCCCTAACTCCTCAGGTAGCTCCAAACGATATGCTACCCTGCCCACCTCGCGATCACTCTAAATGGACCAATATACCGGGGCCCTAGCTTGCCTCTCTTCCTGAACCTTATCACTCCTTTACAAGGAGATACCTTCAGGAGTACAAAATCTCTGACCTGAAACTCAAGCTCGGACCGACGCCTATCCGCCTAACTCTTCTGGCGACTCTGAGCGGTCAACAACCTCTGTCTGACCTGCTGAATCTGCTCCGTCATCTGAAGTACTATCTTTGTACTACCCATCACACGTTGCCCTACCTCTCCCCAGCAAATGGGAGTCCGACACCTTGTCTCATACAACAGCTCAAAGGGTGGCATACCAATGCTCGAATGATGGTTGTTGTTGTAGGAAAACTCTGCCAAGGGCAAACACGTGTCCCAACTCCCGCCGAAATTCAACACACATGCCCGAAGCATATCCTCGAGCGTCTGAATCGTCCGCTCGCTCTGTCCATCAGTCTGGGGGTGGTATGCGGTACTAAAATGCAGCTTAGTACCCAATTCCTCATGAAATTTCTTCCAGAATCTGGAAGTGAAACGAACATCTCGGTCCGAGACAATCGAGATCGGCACTCCATGCCGCGATACCACCTCCCGCACGTACATCTCTGCCAACTTCTCCGCGGAAGAGCTCTCACTGATAGCAAGGAAGTGGGCGCTCTTTGTCAACCTATCCACAATCACCCAAATTTCATCGACTCCCCTAGCAGTCCTTGGCAATTTGGTGATAAAATCCATGGTAATCTGTTCCCACTTCCACTCGGGAACCTCCAACGGCTGCAACTTACCATGCGGTCTCTGGTGCTCGGCCTTAACCCTACGACAGATTAAGCACCTCTCAACAAACCACGCGACATCCCTGTTCATACAGAGCCACCAATACTCCCTCTTCAGGTCCAAATACATCTTAGTGGCCCCAGGATGGATCGAGAACTTCGACCGATGAGCCTCTTCCATCAAAATGGTACGCGTCCCGCCCACAAAAGGTACCCAGATACGACCCTGAAATGACATAAGCCCCCGACTATCGGTAACGAACTCCGATACCAACCCGACAACTCGCTCTCTCTTTTGGTTTTCTGATCTCACGGCCTCAGCCTGGGCCCCACGAATGGTGTTCAACACTGGAGTCATCACTGTCAATCTCAAACAAACATCTCGCATCGGTGCGCTCTCCGCCCTTCAGCTCAGTGCATCGGTTACAACATTAGCCTTACCCGGGTGGTACAGGATCTCGCAATCGTAATCCTTTACCACATCCAACCATCTCCTCTGGCGCATATTCAGGTTGGGCTGATCCATCAAGTATTTCAAGCTCTTGTGGTCCGTATATATGGTACACCGAACCCCATACAGATAGTGACGCAAGATCTTGAGGGCGAACACCACTGCCCCCAACTCTAGATCGTGGGTGGGATACCTCGTCTCATGAGGCTTCAGCTGCCTCGATGCGTATGCTATCACATGCCCTCTCTGCATCAACACCGCTCCCAACCCCAAGATCGACGCATCACAATACACAACAAAGTCCTCCATTCCCTCTAGGAGGGCTAACACCGGGGCTTCGCATAGCCTCTGACGAAGTGTCTTGAAGGAGGCCTGCTGCTTTGGGCCCCATGAAAAAGCGACACCCTTCCGGGTCAACCTGGTGAATGGCACGACGATCTTGGAGAAATCCCTGATAAATCTCCAATAATATCCTGCCAGCTCTAAGAAACTCCTGATCTCGGTGGGTGACCTCGGCACCTCCCAACTCGTCACTGCCTCAACTTTGGCCGGGTCAACCAATATCCCTTTCTGGTTAACGAGGTGCCCTAGGAACTGGACCTCTCGCAACCAGAAATCACACTTGGAGAATTTGGCATAAAGCCTCTCCAATCTCAGAACTCCGAGGATCTCCCTCAAATGCTCCTCATGCTGCTCTTTAGATCTCGAATACACCAAAATGTCGTCGATGAATACGATCACCGAGCGATCCAACATCGGCCTGCACACTCTGTTCATGAGATCCATGAACACTACCGGGGAATTGGTGAGTCCGAAGGGCATCACCACAAACTCGTAATGCCCATAACGAGTCCTGAACGCTGTCTTCTGGATTTCCTCATCTCGCACCCTTACCTGATGATACCCAGACCTCAAATCAATCTTGGAGAACCAAGATGCTCCCTGCAACTGATCGAACAAATCATCAATCCTCGGCAACGGATAACGGTTCTTGACCGTCAGCCTGTTCAACTCCCGGTAATCAATGCACAACCGGTGTGAACCATCCTTTTTCTTGACAAAAAGGATATGCGCTCCCCACGGCGAACTGCTCGGCCGAATAAACCCTTCCCCAACAACTCCTGAAGCTGCGAGGATAACTCCTGTATCTCTGGAGGTGCAAGGCGATAGGGCACCTTGGCGATAAGCGCGACCCCCATAACCAAATCGATACTGAACTCCATTTGCCTCACGGGAGGCACGCCTGACAACTCCGCTGGAAATACGTCCGGGAACTCACGCACTATCAGAACCTCATCAACTAACCTCGGTCTCTCTGAATCAACCCGCGTATCCATCACATACGCTACAAAATCCCTACAACCTTGCTGTAGACACTATCTCGCTCTAGCGGCCGAACAAAATGCTGACCCAGAACGTGTACCCTCGCCGTACACCGTAAGAACTCCCCCACTAGGGTCTCGTATGGTCACCAGCTGTCGCTCGCAGTCGATAACCACTCTGAATCTGCTCAACCAGTCCATGCCCATGATGACACAGACATCTCCCATCGCAATAGGAACTAAATTAATCGGGAACCCAACACCGAAAATCTCGAGTACACACCCCCGGATCACCTCTGTGGCATATACTGCCCTCTCGTTAGCTATGGAAACTCTCAAAGGTCGACTCAACGCCTCACGACTAACACTGATGTGCTGACTAAAAGCCAAAGATACAAAAGACCGACTCGCACCCGAGTCAAATAACACCAAGGCAGGTACAGAACTCACAAGAAAAGTACCTACACATAACATAATATAAGCACAATATCTCAACATCAAAATAAATACATAAAAGAATACATACCAGCCACGACATCAGGCGCTGAGCGAACCTCCTCTGCGGTCAACTGAAAGGCTCTCCCTCGTGCCATCGGTGTCTCGGCCTTCACTGGCCGGCTCTCAGTAGCTCTGATGGCAGCAGGGGCAGATCCATGAGATGCTCCCTGTGCTGATCCCCGCAGCTGCGGACACTCTGCCTTCCGGTGTCCTGTCTACTTGCAGTGAAAACATACTACAAATCCCTTCGGGCAATCCTTGGCCATATGCCCTTCCTTGCCATATTTGTAGCAAGACCCTGCTCTGCACACCCCATCGTGGCTCTTGCCGCACTTGCCACAAGTGCATCCCCTCTGGTTCCCTGACCTCGAATCAGCGGGCTTGGCCCGCTTGGCTACCGGCTGAGACTGTGCCGGTCGCCGATCCCTCCCCTAAGACTCAGCATCCTCCCTAGCCTGGGTCTCCAGCTCTATCTCCCTCTTCCGGGCATTTGTCTGAAGCTCGGAAAATGTCCGATACGTCAAGTTCGCCACGGACTCTCGTATATCCCTCCTCAAAATGCTCAAGTATCGGCTCATACGTGCCTGCTCGGAGGACATGTGCTCTGGGCAGAACATCGCCCGCTCATGAAACATCCTCGTAATCACTGTAACAAACTCAGTACCTTGCTTGAGGGTCACAAACTCCTGGGCCAAACGCTCCCTCTCCACTTGGGGAACGTACTCATCTCGGAACATAGCAGTGAACCTCTCCCAGGTCACTGCAGCAAGCTCAGCAGGCGTATAATGCACCGTCACAAACTTCCACCAATTCTTTGCTCCCAAGCGAAGCTGGTTCAGCCCAAACCGGACTCTCAAATGCTCTGGAGATGAGCAAGTAAAGAAACACCACTCTATTTCTGAAATCCATCTCATCGCCGCAATCGGGTCCTGGGTCCCGTCAAACTCCGGTGGTTTTGTGTTGCTGAACTCTCGGAACAGCAACACATCACCACCCTGCGGCCTAGTCGCAGCTATAGCTGCAGTGGCCGCAGCAACAACAGCCTCAGAAAGAGTAGCGTACTTCTCATCAAATGTCTCTATCAGCGTGGTATTGATAGACCTGAACATCTCTGGTATCTCTGCCCTGATGGCCACAGCCACCTCCTCCTGGATGATACTACGGATCTCCTCATCACTCGTACTGCTGGTCCCCGGTGTGTGGCGCGTCCCAACCATGATCTCCCTCTCTCTGAAATACAACACAAGAATAAATATCAGGGACTCGCTCGAGTATGCTCACACTCGAATACTCCACCCTACTTTTCCCTTGGTACTCCAAGGATTCTTACTTGGACTGTGCACTGACCCGGTGTCTTCAGTAGTACGGGCCCAATACTACCGTCCACACCGCATCAACATTCACCCCAAGTCCTCCTCCCAGAGTCCCAAATTCCAAGTACTCTACTCTCTCTAATCATATGATACTCGCTAGCAGATCTCTCACAACCTCCTTGCTGCTACCTAAACACTCTGAAGTATTCCTAGCAGCAAGACTCCTAGACTCAGGCATCACATATCGGCCCACTCTAGTCCTAATAAGAATACCTAGTCTACTCTAGCATGCATAGCATAGCTCATCATATAACATATCACATCATATCTTATAACACTATCGTAATGGTATTTTGGGAAATCACTGTCACACTCCAAAACCAAGAACGGCGGAAATCGTTCTGGGGCGGAGGACGTCATGTATAGTATCACAACACAGTATAACAGTAAATAAGTAAACAACATCATCCATTGCATTAAATATATAATTTTAATACAAGTGTGTTCTGTATAGTTATAGACACCAAAAAGTAAATCAAAATAATAAGATGAGTCTTGGATGCGCTCCATCTTCTCAAAAGCTGGCCTCGGTACCTGTCTATTGTTGACCTGAGAATACAAGTTATTTTGAAAGAGTTTCTCAGCATTAAGCTGGTGAGTTCATAAGTATTTAGTGTCGGTGTTTGTTATCAAAACGTTTGAACATGTCTTAAGTGTAAGTTTGTAAAATGTAGGCAAATGTTTGTAAGTGTTTGTAAAAGTTTGAATCTCTCAGAAAAACCTGTATTTTCTATTAAAGTAGCCTTCTACCAAGGCTTAACTGTTTTGTATCTTCGTTTTTTGTAAAAGTGTGTAATTTCCCAAGTGTAACTATCATTAACAAAATATAGTTTGTACATTAATGTTTAAGTGAAATAATCACTAAATATATGTAATGGGTAAATTATTGTAGTACTGTAGTGTTGTATTATAGGAACTACTGCTGTACTAACTACCTTAAACTGGATTTATATTAAGGTATCATGTGATTAATTGTACCATACTATCGACTGGATAAACAACGACAAATGTAGGTCGTAAAAAGAAATGACGTTTGGCACCCACAGACCTGCAGGTCCGGTTGTAGCTAGCAGCAAGGTGTAGGATAGTCAATCCAGTATAGATCTATACGCAAACTCACGCTCTCCCTCCAAGAGACTCTGGCTACAACTCGGGCCATGACATTTAAGGCATGCTCCGATACAGTGGATCACAATTCTGTCAATGTATATATGTATATGTAATGTATTGTTACTCGTTCTAGTATTGTTGTATATGTTCTTTTTCTAGTATAGTTGTATATGTTCTCTTTCTAGTATAGTTGTATATGTTCTCTTTCTAGTATAGTTGTATATGTTCTCTTCCTAGTATAGTTGTATATGTTCTCATAGTAATAAGTATTGACTCATGAATGAACTGACTCATTGATCTAGCAATAGTATAAGTATGATCCTGTGCTACCCCTATGGTAGGCTATTAATGATGTAACTAGCACGCATGAATATGGAAGCACTTTTATGTCTATATATGTACACATGATATATAATTAATATTTAAACGACCTTCGGATGAGTACCCGATAACCTATCAGACCACATCCAAATCGAGGAAAAGGAAACAAGGTGGATAGCCTTCCTAAGTCTTTTAAACATTACTTATATAACTATTCATATACGGGCATGCAATTTATAATAAGTGTAACAAAGTTTAAGTAAAAGTATTTGATACGTAAAAGAGTTTGTAAAACAATTTGAAGTAAAATAGTTTGATAAACAGTGTGAACAGTAATAAAATCATTGGTTTTATAGTTATTAATCACATGTGATTAATGTAATAACTATAAGTATCTAACTTGTATTCCCCCCCATAAAAGCATTTAAAACATTTAAAAGTATTTCAAAGGTTAATTAAAGGGGTATGAACTCACTTGTGGTGAGTGGATTGGATTGAAGTGTCGGATACTGTGCTAGGTGGCAAACGGAGACTTGTTCACACGCACGAGCCTAGTTATCATATAATGAGCATATATATATAACTAATTAGTTAAATAATAACTAATAAATTAAGTTGGTACACTCTACAACATGTAAAGACCTTGTATAGGTGTTATAAGTCTTAAGGGTTGCATCTAAGTTGTTGTGGGACAAGGCTAAAGGGGTTTAAAGTTCCCAAGGACCTTGTACTTGAGTTTACTCTCCATATAACCTCACACATGGAGTTTACGGTTGTAAACTCTTGAGTTTACGGCCGTAAACTCCAAGACTTAATGTCCTTGGTTGTTTTGAGGTGTTAAATGATCCCTAGAAGTATTCCAACTTGGTGGTTTAATTCTTGGAAGGGTTTAGGGCATAGAAACACTCCTTTGAGGATTTTACGGCCCCAAGGCCAATTTCTTTAGAGTTTACGGCCGTAAACTCCCTTGGAATGATGTTTTTGATGCTTTCAAGTCCCTTGCACATGTAGTATAGGTCTTAGACTTTTATCCCAAGCATATGAAGGCCTTAGGCACACTTTGGTGCCTTTGTTTGATGTTCACGGCCCAAGAACCTTATTAGGGCCATGAACTCACTTTGAGGGGTGTTTTTGATGTGTTTTGGTCCTTGATTTAAGTTGAAACAATTCCTAGTAAATGTCTAAGGCTTTAGGTGCCTTAAAAGCACCCTTTTGTCCATGATTTTGGAGTTCACGGTCCAAGAACTTCTTGGGTTGTGAACACCTAGATCTTGGTGTTTTTGATTGTTTTCTAGTTTTAAATACACTTATAAATAAGCCTAAGTCCGTCACTTATCATGGGGAAAAGACTAGGTAGTATTTAAGCCATATATTGGAGTTTACTCTCCAAGAACGTTCTTGGGCGGTAAACTCCCGAATCTCACAGATTTGATATGTAATCTATGTTATTAAGCACATAATAAGCATTCTAAGACAACTAGAGAAGTGTACTCACGATTTGGGATGAAAACCCGAAGATCCGAGAGAGAGAGAAAATGGCTTTTCTCTAGTTGGAAATGCGAATAATGAATGAATTTGGTTCAGAATTCTATTTATAGTCCAGAGATATTTTTGGCAGAAAATATTTTTATTCTCGAAATGATTTATAATATAACAGAGTGTTGGAATAACAGTGTTGCACAAAACCCTAGTGCATCCACTCTCCTAATATTTCCTGAAGTGTACACTCTGAAGTACTCAAACTTATACGGAAAAGTCTGAAAATTAACTATGACTGATATAACTTCTATTGAAGTGATATTGTTTGTGTAACAACTCAAATTTCAGATAAATTTTTCATTAAAAATAAAACATCATTATTCGACAAAAGGGTTTATTCCAAGTTTATTTCAAAATAAAATTAATAAATCTCCAGGATCTCCAACAGTGGCAGTGTGTACGTGTCACGCCGGCGCCTTCCCACGGTCATCACTAGTACCTGAAAAACATAAACACAACTAGTAAGCATAAATGCTTAGTGAGTTCCCCAGTATACGACTTACCCACATACGCCTTCCGGCCCGGACCTTTCGGTCCACATAACTTTGCCTTCCGGCCCGGACCTTTCGGTCCACATAACATTGCCTTCCGGCCCGGATCTTTCGATCCACAATACATTGCCTTCCGGCCCGGATCTTTCGATCCACAAGATAATTGCCTTCCGGCCCATACACATATATACCACATAATACAAATACTCTAACACATAAAGCACATATATCATACCGTTCTTTCTAACACATAAAGTCTCGCCTTCCGGCCCGCATAATCATACATCACATATAAGCACACATCGCATATAAAGCATCTACCTCTCTAAACATAGCATGAATATAACACACGCGACCTTCCGGTCTAACAGTCAAACCCTTCCGGGTGAAGTATAGTGAGAAGACTCACCTCGTAGTACGCAGGCTATAACCTCCTCGAGCTACTCGCACACAATCCGCTAGTCCGCAGGTTCCCTATAATACCACAGCCCTAGTTAATGATCTTATCAAACAAGACAACTGACCCCTCTAAGATATATACAGGTCAACGGTCAATCTTGACCGGACTCGTCGAGTACAAAGGGTAACTCGACGAGTATAGGCATCCTGACACCACTCGCCGAGTCCGAAGAACGACTCGACGAGTTCCAGTGAGTCTTCAAGCTACTCGCCGAGTCTGAAGAACAACTCGGCGAGTCCTAGTGAATCTTCAAGCTACTCGCCGAGTCTGAAGAACAACTCGGCGAGTCCTAGTGAATCGTCAAGCTACTCGCCGAGTCTGATCATTGGACTCGGCGAGTCCTCGCCATGCAGTCAACCAACTGCCTCCTGCAATTCGCATGATTCCGTAATATATAGATATGGGACTTCCTGGACCTTTACACATACTATTACTGGGATTTAAACACTTGCAACAACTCTATAATCTATCAAATCCTTAAATGGGTTTCCTAAACCCTAGATTCGTGTACAACACCAAACTACAGAAATGATCCGAGGATTACCTGGAAAACGTGATCCCTGCGTCCCCAACCTTCAGAACTCAACCCCTTGATCCTCCTTTGATCACCACCTTGCCTTTCCTTGCCTAACAACCTCTTTAAGCTTCCACTAGCCTTCACCCTTGCTCCAGATGCCCACAACCGTTTAGGTTATCTTCAATCGGCCAAAAGACGAGACATGACGGCCCTAAAGACATTATATAAGATCCAGAATCGAAACGGCTAGGGTTTCAGCTTGAACAGCGTCGACTCGCCGAGTCCCTAATGGACTCGTCGAGTCCAGTCGCGAATCTGTGACCAAGACCGTGGTCCTACTCGGCGAGTCAGGCATCAACTCGCCGAGTCCCCCCCTAAATATTCCCCAAATTTATTTAAAGTAATACCTGAAATTCCGGGCTGTTACAGTTTGTACATAATGGAAATTTCGGGTTGTCACAATCACCGTTCGGGCGCTGGCTGTTCGTACACACGACCCTGCTCTGTTTTGTCTCGAAAGCTCTTTTTACTCTTTTGAAAACTATTTTATTATCGAAATTTCCTCAAATCCTCAGTTTGAGTTCAGATACGCCCGAAGGTGCACCCGAATCCCTCAAACCAAGGCTCTGATACCAACTTGTAACACCGTAAAAATTAAAACATTTTTTTTTCGCATTTTCAAACACATTCTTACAAACTCATTCATTCATAAAATGTCATAGTATCATGTCTTTATTTCACAAAACATCTCCCAAGATCAAAATACATAAAATCCCATGTGTGTGTACGAATCGAGCCGGTGCCTTCCCGTGGTCATCACTGTGAAACACATAACACGTAACACGTAACACTGTAAGCATAAGCTTAGTGAATTTACCAAAATACCACTCTAACATATAATAGCCACTCGAGGCTGTAACTCTGTCGACCCTCTGGTCAATGTGTCTCAGTGGGGCCCTCCAGCCCCAACTCTCTGTGGGCCCTCTGGCCCTAACTCTATGGACCTGAAAGTCCCAACTCTGTAACTCTGAATCATGCATATCACATATCACAATAAATCACAAGACATAAATAACATGCAAATACACTAGCATATAACTCTATAGTACTCTGTCACATAACTCTATTACCACACTAGGTAAAGTATAGTGAGAAAACTCACCTCTGGTATCTCGGTAAATCTCTGACTCGGTAAACGCTGGCCTAGCCTCCGCCTCTAAGTGTAGCCCTTTTCTCTGTAGATCCCAGATCCAAGATGGCACCTCAAGCTTTAGCTTCCATGAGCTCCTTTCCTTCTTCTTCACTAAGCCACCAAAGCACAATTAGCTCCAACAACACTCTCACACACTAAGGACGATGGGAGGCTCTCTCTTAGGGTTTCACTCACTGATATGGAGGCTGAGAAATGAGCCTTAGCTCCCTTTAAATAGTACACAAGTCGGATTAGGGTTTTTGCACCTGGGCCGGGTACGCCCGACGTAACTCTGGGTACGCCCAGCGTACCTTGGCGACTTCGCATCTAAATTAAGCGCATGAGTACGCGCAGCGTACCCCTCTGGTACGACCAGCGTACTCACTTGCTATATTCCCTCTACTCAAGGACTAATCATGAGCAATTGACAAAGAATAAGGGTGAAAGAAATGCACCTGAATCTCGGGGTGTTACATTGCTCGTATTTGATTCTGCATGAACCCGGCGAGTCGGTAAGATGACTCGACGAGTCAATAGGGTTTTCCCCGACATTTGGACACACATATGGACTCGATGAGTTGGTTGGAAACTCGGCGAGTCAACTAGGGTTTTGGTGATTTATGAGTTCTTAAGGAGCCCGACGAGTTGCTAGGTGCACTCGACGAGTCGAGTCAGCATGGACTGTCGACTTTGACCATTGACTTTGACTTTGACCAAGTGTTGACCAGTTGGAATTCTGGGGGTATTTTTTGTAATTTGGGAATTTATGGAAGTGGATAATTGGTGGATGTAGGTGTTGGACTAGGAGCTGCATTTGGTGAAGTTTGACTTTATCACTTCGAGCTACTTGTGATGTGAGTTCTTCTCACTATATCAACAGGGTCTAAGGCACCAAGGTAGGCCCTTTATGATTTGTATCTTGGTTATAGCTGTTGGATGAGGTGTCTAAGCCCATAACTATAATTGGTATGTATTTGACCTGAGAGTAGCATGGTCCTTTTGGGTTGCCTTCACCAATGCAACTTGATAGGATGGACTTTTGAGAATAAGGTTATTTATGATTTGTTAATATGTTACAAGTGTAATATATTAATATGAAAACATATTATTTAATTAGTATTGATCAAGAATTAATTTAGAATTAATTTAGTGATCAAGAGGATTAATTAAATATATGGTGACTGATTTGGTAAATCAATGATTCTTATAGTGTTGGCCAATGATCCATGGTTATTTGGGTGGGCTAAACCAACATGGATAGTCCATTTTGGCAATTAAGTTGTTCTAAAATCCAACAACCCTATGCAGCCCTTTAAACCAAATTCCTCGTACCGCGAGCAGTTAAAAGGTATTATAATAACACTTTTTATAATTTATAATACTTACTTATATTTTTATAGGTTCATAATAACGATAATGAACTTAAACATAAACTATAGTTATAGTAGGGTAAGCATAACTCACTAACAATGGAGTTTAGCGAAGAACTGGGCTCTGTGCGGGTAGAAATTCTGAGCCGAAATCTCTTCTTCTCGGGGCCTTCTGGCACTCTGGCACTCGCTACTAACTCCTAAGAAGGGCTAAAGAAAAGCTTTGACAGTTTGGGAGTGTTTGGGAGAAGAGGAGTGGAAAGGTGTGAAGAAATGGGATGATTTGCGCCTCTATATATAGGTTGGAAATGGCACAACACGGCATGTTACTGAGCCCAACATGTCGTGTTGGGGTGCCAAGTATCACCATCTAGTGGCAAGGCGTGGGGAAGAAGCAGTGGTCAGGATTGTGCCATGTGTCACTTGCAAATTACTCCAAAAAGTAATTATCTTTAAAAATCTGTAACTTTCACATACGAGCTTCATTTTTGACGTTCTTTATATCCACACGTAGGAATCGATGGGATCTACAACTTTTGTTTAGACTTCGTCGGCTAATTTTGACTTTATTTTTAGAAGTTATATTTTATCACGCTTAGACTAGGAAATTTCGTTAAAAATTCATAACCGTGTCATCCGACATCCATTTTCATCGGTCTTTATATCGTTGAGCTCCAATTAATGAGATCTTCAATTATCATTTAGGTTGTGTCAGCTAAAAATCAATCGATCTAAAATTCGATTTCCGGGTTGTACAATACTATGCTAAATCTTAGAAAAATCATAACTTCCTTATATGAAGTCAGATTTTGACGTTCTCTATATGCATGCTCTTGGTTTAACATATACTATAAATTTAATTTAGATTGCTAAGGCTAAAAATTATTTTATCGCAAATTCACTTTTTACGATACACAACGTCGTGTCGGTTTAGTAGTAAAACTTCGACGGGTCATAACTTATTCGTTATAAGTCGTATTTCAACGTTCTTTATATGTACGGAATCCTTGTGACATATACTATAACTTGGATAAGATTATTTACTATAAATAATCTTCTATCGAAAAGTCATTTTTAACACTTATTATCTTTAAATTGATTAGCCCGAATTTGCGGGTGTTACAGTTTTAACCCTTTCCCTTGGCCTTTAAGTTTTGAAAATTAGGGTTTCCTAACCCTATGGATTTTCGAAATATGGAAAGGCTTGAAATCCTCGCCTCCCTCCCCAAGATTTGCCAAATTTTGGAAATTAGGGTTTTGGCGGGATTTCTTATTTTTGGTAATTATCTTCTTACTTGTTTATTTTTGGTAACTATCTGTACGGGGTTTGGTGTACCATATACACGGACCACAAGAGCCTGAAGTACCTCATGGATCAGCCCAAGCTGAATATGATACTGTCACACCCCAAAAACGGAACGGTGGAAACGTTCTGGGGTGAATGACGTCATGTCAAGTATCACAACATATGCAGTATAGTAATCAAAGTACAACAACCATTGCATTAATAGTAATAGTTTTACATAAGTTACATTTTATAGAGACATCAAAGTAATACATAAACTAGTATAGATGCAGCTCGGTTCTAGGTTGGCTTCACGAAAGCTCCCGGGTGTACCTGTCTATTGCTGACCTGAGAATACAAGTTATTTTGAAAGCGAGTATCAGCATTTTTATAAATTCTGGTGAGTTCATAAGTATTTAGTGTCATTTGTGTAAGTAAGCATTTTATTCAAAATAACTTTATAAAAAGTAGTAGTTTAGAATCTACGGTGTATTAGCGTCCTTTCCAGAAAATCCTATATTTTTTAAAAGTAAAGCAGTCTTCTACCAAGACTCGACAGTGTTATGTTTTAAAGAGAAATTTTCCCTGAAATACTATCATTACCAAAATACAGTATTTGACTTTAAAGAAAGTAGGAGGATATCACTAGTAAAAATAGTAGGGGAAAATAACATATGCCTCAGTAGAAAAATACTACTGACTAAGGCAAAAGAAATCATAGACTCCAGGAGAGTATCGAAGGAATGATACGCCTGGCTCAGTCTAACAAAAGGAAACACAGACCCCAGACGGTATCAAATGAACGATACGGCTAGAAAGGTCTAAAACAAAGAAACACAGACCCTAGACAGTATCAAATGAACGATACAGCTAGCAAGGTCTAAAACAAATGGAAATCCTAAGTGGGTTGTTTCAAGAATACAGTGTTAAATTCTCGTTACCTTAAGGCCATGAATTATAAGGTAAACATGGAGATACTCCTAACCATACTGATTGACACTAGAGTACTTGACGCCCTGCAAGCGTCGGAATAAATATGACATTTGTCACCCCTTGTCTTGGTAGGCCGTGGACTGTAGCTAGCAGTCAGGGTGCGGGAGTGTCAGTCCCGTATAGATCTATACACACAATGACCACCCTCCCTACAGGAGACTCTGGTTACCAACATGACAACGGGGAAATCCGTGTCCTGAAGATGCATCTCGTATAGTGAGTTCTGATGTAGGTACTAGACTAATGATAGAGACTCACAATGAACTGAATCCTTTGGAATTCTCGTACTAGAAAGAGTAAATAGAGCTTCCTAACTATTCCTATAATAGTTACTAGTGTCTCTGATCTATAAATGATGAATGGAAGTATGCCCTTGCTACCCAAGGGAAATGAACTGGCCGATGTAAACATTTATGTCTATATGTGTATACATGATATATAACTAATGTTTAAACGACCTTCGGATTGATATCCGATACCCACCAGACCACATCCCAACGAGGAAAAGGAAATAGGGCGAACTAGGCTTCCTAAGTCTTTTAAACATTATTTATATAACTATACAAGTACAGACATGCATTTAACGAAGCAGAAGTATAGAAGTATAGAAGAAAACTTTGATGAAAACTTTGGAAAACCTTTACACATAAGGAATTTACGACTTTAAGTCAGTTTGTAAAACAAGTTTGAAAACCGTTCATAAACACGTTTAGAATCTTATTTGATAAAACAATATAAGTAAAGAAAACCTTTGTTTAAAACACTGTTGTATCTGGTTTAGAAGTAAAACATATAGCACGAGAGACATTTTGAGAAAATATTTAAACAAGTAAAAACGTTTTGGAAAACCATCTATAGTATTATACTTGGTAAAACAGCTGAATGTGTGATAAATCCTTTTACATGCAGGTTATCAATCACATATGATTGATATGATAACTAGCATGTAAAAACATTTAAAAGGTTAATTCAGGGGTATGAACTCACCTGTTGTAAGTGGATCGGATGGAGGTGCCGGTTGGGTGCTCGGTGTCAAGTGAAGACTTGAACACACTTAGTGACCTATTAACATATGGTGAGATATGTTTACATACAATTAGTAATTATAATACTAATTAAATACGTATACGCATCCTAACGTGCGGAAAACACTTTGGTCAAGTGCTAGGCGGTTATTTGGCTGCAAATAAGGGAGTGTATGGCCTAGATAGGGAGTTTACTCTTCAAGAATAAACTATTTATAGAGTTTACGGCACTAAGACCATATCCCCATGAGTTTACGGCCGTTAGCCATTTCTATCGTGAATGAATTATCTAATGCACATGGTTTTTGTTTAAGCAGGTGTGCAAATTTGTTACTTACAAAACTTTTCTCGGCTCCACTATCGAAAAGTATGAAAGCATATGAGTTATCGAGGAGGAACGTGCCAGTAACTATCATAAGATCAGCTACTGCTTCCTCGTGGGCTAGGGCCATAACTCTTCCTACCCCTCCAGCCATTCCTGCTTTACGGCAGTTCCTCTTGTAATGGCCCACTTCGCCACAACCGTAGCAAGTTTGGCCCATACCGGCGTTAGGAGCCTGTGCGGCTTAAGCTGTTGGAGCCTTGCAGAAACGGGCTGTATGCCCCTTCCTATTGCAGTTAGTGCACTACATCTCCTTGCAAGGTCCGTGGTGGTGGAAGTTGCACTTGGTGCACTTCGGGAGAGTTCCAGCATATGTTCTTGCTGGTAAGAGGTTCGCAGGGGCAACAGGAGTCATTGTGGCAGCATTGATCGCCAAAATTTGTGACTTATGAAACTTTTCTCTGCTCCACTGTCGAAAAGTATGCAAGCATATGAGTTATCGAGGAGAAAGTACCAGTAACTATCGTAGGATCAGCTACCGCTTCCTCGTGGCCTAGGGCCATAACTCTCCCTACTCTTCCAACCATCCCTACTTTAGGGCAGTTCCTCTTGTAGTGGCCCACTTCGCCACAACCATAGCAAGCTTGGCCCATACCGGCGTTAGGAACCTGGGCGGCCTGAGTTGTGGGAGCCTTGGAGAAACGGGCTGTATGCCCCTTCCTGTTGCAGTTAGAGCACTGCATCTCCTTGCAGGGTACGTGGTGGTGGAAGCTGCATTTGTTGCACTTCGGGAGAGTTCCAGCATAAGTTCTTACTGGTAAGGGGTTCGCAGAGACAACGGGAGTTACCTTGGCGACATTGATTGCCATAAGCTGTTGTCTCTTGGAGGATTCTTGCAAAGCCCCCCTCTTCTTCTTGTTCCACCCCTTCTTGTTGTCGTTGACCTTTTGTGGTACGGGTGCAGGGATTGTTGGGTTCTGAGGTTTCCTGTGATCGATGAGAGATTGTTCCAGCTCCTTGGCACTATCAAAAGTGACAGGATTGGAAGCTAACACACTTGACTGGATCTGGGGCGACAGTCCCTAGATGTATCTCTCAATTTTCTTGCTCTCGAGAGTAACCATGTCAGGGCATAGGATTGCCAGATCACAGAACCTATTTGTGTAGGTTGATATGTCGGATCCAACCATTTGTAGACCCCAGAGTTCCTGCTCGAGTTTTTGTATTTCACCTCGAGGATAGTACTCCCTCATCAACATGTCCTTCAAGTGTTCCCAACTGATGGAATATGCCACCACTAAAGTCATATACTTAACATGGCCGTTCTACCATGTTAATGCTCTGTCAGAGAAGGTACAAGCTGCGAACTTGACCTTCTTGCCCTCATGGCAAGAACATATTTCAAAGACAGATTCCATCTTTTCAATCTATTGCCTTAACACCATAACCCCACCAGTACCATTGAAGCTGCGGGGCTTGGCGTTCGTGAAGTCCTTATAGGTGCATTCCCGAGGGTGTCCATGGATTTCGCCGTGGTCCGAGGGAGGTGCACCTGTTCCCGATCCACTAGGGATAGGGGCATTGATGGCTGACACAGCAGCTGCAACTGCTACTGTGAAAGCTGCCTGGAACATAGTGGCATCGAAGGGAGGAGGTGGTTGAGGAGGTTGAGGTGGTGGTGGTATCAGTGTTTCGTTGATTGGGTTATGTCTGGGATTTCTGCGTGGCGGCATCTTTAACTATACGTTTAAAAGATGATGACATGGATAAGTATAACTGAATGATAAATGTGTCTCATGGACTAATTCCCCATAGTCCAACAACATAATGAATAGCAGAACTAAATGAAGATGATGACATTTGGATATTAATTTCCATATGATTAGATATCTGTCAATAATACGGGGATTACAGATGTAACAAGTTCAGGAAAAATGGCCTAGAAGAAGGCCTTACATCAACTAAGATAGGAAAATTTTGACAGAACTATGAATAGATCAAGACCTAACAGGCCTAAGATTTACAAAGATAGGAAATTATACCAAAGTTTTTACATAAACTAGGTTATATCCAAAAGATGAGTCGTCGAGATTCTATCGGCGACGAGAACTGCTAGCATGAGCTCTTGATCCCGACAGTAGACGTTCCATGTCCCTCATACTCCTGTCAGCTCTCCCTTGCTGAGCTCGAAGTTCCCTAACTTCAGCTTGAGTTTCAGCAAGTTCTCTCTGCAGAGCTGCATTGTGGACCAGAGTCCTTTCATGAGCAGACTCTAGTTGGCGAATACGGACGGTTTTGACGCCAGAGTTGGCATCAATATCCAAGACTCGATTGATAGTTGATTGACCCAGTATCGTGTTCCTAGAAATCCTACGAACCATGATGGGTAGGACCCTGTCAGCAAATCCTCCCTCAGTGAGGTTGTAGAAACTTCTGTCTCCGTTGTAGGGAATGGGTTGACCTTGTTCCTGACTCCATCTATTCAAGTCAGTGGCCCACAGAGGTGTGGGTCCTTGAAATTCGGGACGAGGGTTCATGTTTGGGTCTTGAGCAGCTGGGGGTAGGTTGTTGACTTTAGGCTCCGATTCAGAACTATCGGAAAAACCCTCAGCATGGTGATCATCCAAAGGGATTGGGTGATCATCTTCTGGTTCTTCCTCTAGCCATCCAACGTTGCCTTGGTTTGGGAAGTACGGATCGCCGTGGTGAAATCCAGCCATTAAAATCCATGCGAGAAAAAGGATATAAGAAATAGCTAAATAGACGAACTGACTAAGATAATTACTGTAAGACTAAATACCCCTATGGTATTACTTTATGGTTGTGTTGGTAAGTTTTTAGACTTGTTGCCACATCACAACCATTCTTGGGCATATGCTAATCACTCCTTGGACCAGCATAGTTGATCAGGCTATGCCATTCCCAAGACTGACCATATATCCCAAGGCTTACTTGTGATGTTCAACAATCGTAATTCTTTTGTTATTGTCATTGTGACACTGATTTTAGTATGAATGCAGGCACGTATACTTACTTAAATATTTTATTATTTAAAAGTATAACTCTTAGACAGAGTGTTTTAATCCCAATGTATTTATAGTTAGTATATCTTTTATGGGTTGATATATTATATTCACTATAAACAAAGCTCTGATACCAATCTGTTACACCCCAAAACCAAGAACGGCGGAAACGTTCCGGGGTGGAGGACGTCATGTACAGTATCACAAACAATGTAAAGTAGTAAACAAGCAACAACATCTTCCATTGCATTAAAAGTAAAGTTTTAATACATGTGTGTTCTTTCAATGTAATAAGACACCCAAAATACAATCAAAATAAAATACGAGTCTTGTCTATGCTCCGTCTTCTCAAAACTTGGCCATCGTACCTGTCTACTGGTGGCCTGAGAATACAAGTTATTTTGAAAGCGAGTATCAGCCTAAAGCTGGTGAATTCATAAGTAATTAAGTGTCATTGTCTTGTTTTGGGAAAACTGTTATGAATGCCCTGTAAATCTTTAAATGAAACAATTGATGTAAGTAATGAAAAACCCTAGAAAATCCCTTATTTCCTACTAGTATGAAATGTAGTCTTCTACCAAGACCCGAATGTTTTGTAAGTAAAATGATAGTTTTTCCTTGCTATTGATTAATACTTAAAGTACTTAGTCTAACTCCTAGTTTATGTGAATGTATCACCAAATAAAGTAATAGGAAAAATGCACAAATGTAATTGTTATCCTTTTGTACGAGGATTAACACGACATCGTGATTAACGAAATGTATAACCTTTGAACATCCGTAGATTGTTCAATTGTCCTCTGTAGCTGCAGCAGGGCGGAGGAAGGGTTAGTCCCGTAAAGGTACTCCTAATATAAGTATTAACTATAGGCATCCGTAGATGTTCATCGACCTCTGTAGCGAACAGTAGGCCCAAGGAATGGTTAGTCCCGTAGAGGTACTCCTAGTATAAGTAATAACCGTAGGCATCCGTAGATGTTCATCAACCACTGGTGCTAACAGCTGGGATTCAGAATGGTTAGTCCCGTCTAGATATCCCGTTGAACTGGGATAGGCAGGACAATTTACAAAGAAGGTACTAATAAATCATCCTAATGAATTGAGGTACAAGTATCCATGTAAATGTATACAGGAAAATGTATCTACGTAAAGGTACTCATGTAATGTATTCATGTAAGGTACTCATGTAATGTATTCATGTAAGGTACTCATGTAATGTATTCATGTAAGGTACTCATGTAATGTATTCATGTAAGCTGCTCATGTAATGTATTGTATAGACTCATGAATGAACTGACTCTGATGTCATTCCTTGGAATAGGAATAATGTTTGGTATCTTCTAATTATCCCTATAATAGTTAACTGGAAGGTAATTGGTTGTTCAAGTAGGTTAAAAATGGTTTTGTAAAACATCTAAGAGTTTTGAACAATAAGTAACAATGACTTGATGTCATTTTAATAAACATTTCAAAATTAATACATTTGATAACAAAGTATTTTTAAGATAGAAAACCATTTCATGCATCGCATTTTGTAGTATGTGAAATCTGCTGAATGAAAACACAGTTATAAATACATATGATTGATTTAATAACATGTTGTTTTCTACCTGTATCCCCCCATTAAAGCATTTAAAATTATTTAAAACATTGATTAAGGGGTATGAACTCACCTGTAGATGGTGGTTTGGATGTACTGAACGGTGTCGGATTGTTAGGTGTCAAGTGAGGACTTGTACACACACTATGATCCTAATGAACATATAATCACACATATATGCACCCAATTAGTCTTAAACTACTAATTGTAAATGTTAAGACATCCTAGGACATGATAAACACTTTACATAAGTGTTATTAGCCTTAAGGACTTCATCTAATTTGTTGTAGGACCCGACTAATGAATTTAGGGTCCCAAAGGATCCCATATTTGAGTTTACTCTCCAATAAACTCCACACAAGGAGTTTATGGTAGTAAACCCTTGAGTTTACGGCCGTGAGCTCCTAGGCTTAATGTCCTTTGGTGTTTTGAGGTTCTAAATGATCCCTAGAAGCATTCCAACTTGGTGGATTAATTCTTGGAAGGGTTTAGGGCACTAATACACTCCTTTGAGGAGTTTACGGCCCCAAGAACAATTCCTTTTGAGTTTACTACTGTAAACTCATATGGAAGGGGTGTTTTTATGCTTTCAAGTCCCAAGCTCATGTAGTATAGGTTCTAGACAATTATCTAAGGCTAATGAAGGCCTTAGGCACACATTGGTACCCTTCCTTGATGTTCACGACCCAAGAACCATAACAATTGGAGATTAGGGTCGTAATCTCTCTTTGGGAGGGGTTTTTGATGTTTTAAAGTGCTTAAATTAACTAGGAGTAAATCTTTAGGAGTGGTTAAGGCACTCTTTGGCCTTAAGTTTGGAGTTCACGGTCCAAGAACTTCTTGGGCCGTGAACACCTAAACCTTGGTGTTCTTGGGGTGATTTCTAGTCATATACACACTAGCATACAAGCCTAAGGTAGTTACATATCATGGGGAAAGGACTAGGCATCATTTTAACCCTTATAAAAGAGTTTACTCCCCAAGATGTTCTTGGGCGGTAAACTCTCGAATCTTGCAGTTTTGCTATGTAATCTATGTTTTTAAACACATTACTAGCTATATAATACAACTAGAGAGAGGTACTCACGATTTGGGATGAAAACCCGAAGATCCATGAGAGAGAAAATGGCTTTTCTCTAGTTGGAAATGTAAATAATGAATGAATATGGTTCAGAATTCAATATATAGTCCTGGGATTTTTGGCAGAAAATATTTTATTCCCGAAATGAACTCTAATATAATAGAGTTTTGGAATAACAGAGTTGCACAAAACCCTAGTGCATCCACTCTCCTGATATCTCCTTAAGTGGAAACCCTGAAATACTCAAACTTATACCGAAAAGTCTAAAAATTTACTGTGACTGTTATAACTTCTATTGACTTGATAATGTTCGTACATAATGGAAATTTTGGGTTGTCATAGTTCTTGGGCCGTAAACACCTAATTTGGCCCATATTTGATGTCTTAAACACGAATTTGCATGTTAACTAAGCTACACAACAAGTTAGGATACATTACTTACTAGTTTGGGGCTCGGAACGGGCGTTTTTGGATCGAAAGCAAGTTGTAGAGAGAGGGTGGAAAGGTTTCAAATGAAGTCCACTCCCCCTTATATAGGGGTTGAGCTTGTGGCTCAGTGGAAATCTACCCGATACTGACGTTAAACGGGGCTTTTGGTCGCACCCGATTAAATGGTCATATTTTGACTTGGTTGAAACTAAAACTTTTCAAGGGATTATTGAGGGTGTTTCTAATTTGTTTCAACCCTTACTAAGTCATTATAAAAGTCCCAAATTAATTAGCCAATCCAAAAGGTTAACGGACAGTTTAATAAAGCGAGGCTTATTAATGGAAGTAGGGGTTAAAAATGATGGAATAAATTTCGGGTTGTCACATCATCCCCTCGTTAGAGGGAATTTTGTCCCGAATTCAGGTTTAGGCAAGGAAGTAATCATGAACAACCGGGTAGAGGTATGAGGGCACTTCCTATTTGGTTGGTCCTCGCACTCCCTAGTGAACTCTGGCCTATGCTTGGCGTTCTAACAACCTTCACATACGGGATACGGATTCTGATTTGATAAGTTAGTGATTCCTACAGGTGCGTCTACGAAGTTAGGGTTCCCAATGGTTTCTATCAAGATGAGTGGGATACAAAGAGTGACATCAGGCGACTCTTTTCAAGTCTAAGAAGTGGATTGATTTGGGGTGAAACTTGTGGAATTTCCGAAAGTAATAGTGGTCTGACGAGGGTTGGACCAATTTTTGTGAAGAATCTCGGATGGTCCTAAGCTCTCAGAAGGGTAGGGCTTTTTGGTACTTAGAACATAGTGTACTTCTATGGCGAGATCATCACTGGCGTGATCGCCATTCTAAAGTTCCAAACGTTCTCTCCTACTAGAAGTGTAGTCCTTCAGGTTGGGTCCTAGAAAGCTCGAGTTGTCCTTGGATTCGTGTTTCCTATCGATTGGCTTTCAGAGGTTTTCTGGATCATCGGGTGAATTGGATGTCTACGGGTATCTGTTTGCTGCAGGGGTCTATCTCAACCTAGTGCGAAATGAACTTGCACTTCTGGTCCTTGAGATGTCTCTAACGGAAACTATCAGGGTTGGTGAGATAGGGTTTCACCAGACGAGTGCTTAGAAAGTTTTTAAACTTTACATTATCGTCTAGTTGTCGCTTTCACGACATGATTCTTATCGGGAAAGAATCATGCTCCTACTTGCTTTGTTATTTCATAAATAGCAGGCTCTGCTCAGGGCTAACTCAATCCTTAGAGATTTTCTGAAGTGTTGGACTATCTCGGGAGGTGGTTCTACTATTTCTGTGTGAGATAATATTCTTGGAACACCTATTAGTTCAGTGAATCTCTAAGACATACCTTGTTCTCTAACGCGTTGGTTTATTTCTGTTGCAGAAAGCGTGTGCTCTTGTACAACCCATCGACTAACACCTAGACCGGTGTCTAGTCTATAATCTCTTCGGGATCTGGGTTATAAGGCTTAACACAACCTACTTTCGCACTTAATTCAAGTATTCTTGGCTGCAGAGGTTTTCCTGTGGTTCTTGGCATTCTAGTGTTCACTGTGGAGAATGCAGTCTATCGTCTATAGAGCGACGTTGACTTCTTCCACGTGAGGGGGAGGCGGAGTGTCCTGGGCACCTCTCGTCGGTAACGAGGAGGACGAACTGCATGAGTAGTGCGAGCATCTTCTGCAACTACTCTTCCGGTGGTACCGAGTTTTCTCGATCTAGGTCAAATCTAGTGAGTATAGGGTTTCATCACTCGGAACTTCTAATCTCCTCATCTACTCTTCTCAGAGTTTAACTTATCGTAACTTCCGGATTTCCGGGATATCCGATGAGCTGCTTAATTCGTGGGATTAAGCGTGAGTGGATCGTCGTAGTTAATGTACTTGACATCTTACGACTCAGATTTCCTTACCAGCTGAGGGTGTTAGCCACTATGTTGGCTTAACCGGGATGACAACAATTTCGGATTTGTGGTCATTATAGTATCTCAACCCGCAGTGATTCTCTTGACTCTAGCTCCTATTCTATGGGATATGACGAAGGGTTTTACTATGAGGTTCGTGGTAGAGCTCATACTTGGCTTAACCACTAATACTTGGTGTATGCAAGCCGTATATAATTGAAGTCGGTAGGATGTTCAGTTGTGTGACTCCACCCCAGACCCACAACCCAACGAGGAATATGGAATAGGGAGGAAGCACACATCTTGAATCTTTTTTATCTCAATTATATACCACCCTTATGCATATACTCAGTTATAGTAGTCAGTCCCATGAGTTCTATCCTCTTGATTCACGAACCTGATTACGAAGTGCGAAGGAACTTTCTGGGGAATCTACGGACTATGCTTCGGGTGGTTATCGTCTTTTGGAATACCTGCAGTGTCTTTCGCTTTGGTTTCTATCTGTCTAAGAAGGGTTGGTTAACAGCGCGTGCTACCCTTCTCCTGGGTACTTCGGAAGGTTTGAGATAAGAGGGATGACTGACGGATCAAATTAGGTTTTATTATTATTTTTAGGTTCAGAAGAACCTTTATTTGCCGAAATGGCTACGGAGAAAGTTCTTTTTACACAGCACTAGGGATTAACACATGGTTGCACGAAGTCGAACCATGATTGATAGGGGTGTCGAAGTTGGCATACATTGACATGATATAGAATGAGGATTGATAGGGCCATGTGCCGAACGGGCACACAAGTTCTATGTGTCTCAGTTTCGTCCCGTGTATCACTGTCGCGGATACTTGGACCGATATAGTTGACGCGGAACTATAGAGGGTCCTGAGTGTTTCTGAATAGGGTACCTTTCATGAATGGATTCTCACGAGGCCTTTCTATAATTGCCTAACATATACTAGTCATGTATAATTAAGGTGGGAAGGACTGTTGACTGAGCGACTCCGCCCTAAATCCACAACCAAACGAGGAACAGGAAATGAGGCGGCATCACTCACTCTAGGTCTATCCATCTCAATTATACATGGCTGTAACGTATATATCTAGCCATTATAGTTTTACCTGATGAAATTTTAAATTTTATAACCGTGCTGCGACTTTCGCCTTAACGGGGAAGTATTTACATTTAGAATTAGCCTTTTAATGTTTTCGGTTAGTTATCTGAGATTGAGAGACGTACCAAAAATCTACCGGGTTCCTTGATGCTTCTCCCCAAGCATTAGAGTTAGACTCCTCCTGTGTCCTTTTCTTTTCTTTCCGTTGGGCAATCTCGCTTTAGGTGCCCAATCTCACCACATAGGTGGCATACTGGATTGATCGTCACATTGGTGGTTGATGTAATAAACTCAATCGGGGTTCTGCAGAAGCGAGCGGTATGCCCCTTCATGTTGCACCTAGTACAACAGAGTTCCCGACATATACCATGATGATGGTAGTTACGTTTTCCGCAATGGGGGAGGTTTCCTCGGTATGGTTTCCTAGGTGTAGGGATGGAAGGGTTGGCAGGGGTATTGACTATCTCAGCTCGTTGCCCTACGAAGGGTCCTTGAGCCGAGGTACTTCCTTCCTCGTTCTTAAACTTTCTCTTCGGTGGAGTTGGTTGAGGTTCTTGGGTGGCTGGGTATGCAGGTGTTGGTTGCTGCTGTCCATTACTAGGATCAGAATTCCCGATAGGGGTCTTGCTAACATTGGCGTCGTTAGCATTCAGTTGAGCCATGACAACTGCTACGGCTGCCGAGACTGCAACTTGGAATGTAGCTTCATCGAGTAGGAGAGTCGGTTTCTTGCCGACGGATGGGTTACGCTTCCTCGGAGGCATGGTTTTCCTACACGGAAAGGAAAACAAGCTGATGAGAGACAATGGTTAACCCTTAGACGTATCTATCCTTACTATATTAGGCATAAATTTTCCCGTGCCTCGGATATTGGTTGCCTGAGTGTCGACCTACATCCTTATGATGTAGTCTAGGTATTCAAGGTAGGAGTATGAGTATCGGAAAAGCCATAAGATGGGGGTCGTTCTTACTAAGTTACCTTTATACTGGGAAAGGTTCACTCTCCGGCTTGGAAAGATCTGAGAATAGTTCGAAACGAAGACCGCGGGAAGAAAGGCTCATGAAGAATTATGGCTAAACACTCTCAATAGAGGTGTGGGGATCCGCTCTAATCGTATTACTTGAAACGGGAAAAGGCAATTTACCTAACACATAGTGTGAGTAGTGTAATCACTAACTCACTAAATTGTATTATTTTATGGGTGTATTAGCGTGACGAACACGGGGAAAAGACACTTCTTGGGTTCCATGTACTGGCTCCCTCTGTCTACCTCGTATCTTTGATTGGGAGGTTTCCTTCGGGTAGTTACCTAGGGTTCTCTTCTCCTATAGACATATTGAATTTCTACTCCGTCTTACTTCCGATTCCGACTCTAGGTGTCATCACTTCATGATGGATGACTGGAAGTCTCGGAAGTTTAGGCGAATTTACCACCAAGTCCCTAAAAAGGTATAGGAATTTGGTGATTTCAATAGTCTCGACCTAGTTCATTTATTTCCGAACTGGAAATCTTCTCAACGAACCTCTTCGGGGTCTGAATCAACTCTTCTGTCGAGCACTGAAGTGGATAGGGTTTTCTACAGGGTTCGTGCGAGAATGGAAATGTCTAAAGAATCCTAAGAGATTATTAACATTTCACTGAGTGATCCATATTGAGTCCTGCTAAAATTACATAGGATACACAAATCATATATAACTTAGATCCGATAGGCCTTTGAATATGTGATACTACTCTATATCCACATCCCAACGAGGAAAAGGAAATAGAGCGAAACCACACATTCTCAGTCTATGGGATCCTTATTATATATAACCTTGGAAGTGTACCCTTTGTAATCATAGATATATCAATAAGGGATCTTTTTAGTTTTTCACACAAGGTTATCTATGGATCCAAAAATACCCCTATGTTATTTTAATTTCTTGTTTGGTTCTTAACTTCTGAATACAATTCTGGGGTTAATGTGAGTCTTTTAGTATTCCAAAATACTCCCATAGTATTTTTAAACTTTATTTTGGCTCTAGCATTCTTAGTTGGTAAGTTTCATACTAGTTGCAACACCACTATCACTCCCAAGCACACGTTCATCGCATATCGAATAAATGTAGTTGATCAGGTTACATTTATTCCAGCTTACGATTACATAACTGCCCAGGTTTGACGGTAATGCTCAACATCCGAAGACTTTTATTCTTGTTCTTCTTGTGATACTTGTGTTTGAGTGTTTAGATTCTGGATGTTCTTATACTTTGGTAAAATATGGTAATATTTTAAAGTATAATTCTTGGTCAGAGTGTTTTATCCCTATGTATTTATAGGCTGTATATCTTTTATGAATTGATATACTGAGCTCACTATAAACAATGCTCTGATACCAATCTGTCACACCCCAAAACCGGAACGGCGGAAACATTCTGGGGTGGATGGCGTCATGTCAAGTATCACAACATATGCAGTATAGTAATCAAAGTACAACAACCATTACATTAATAGTAATAGTGTAACGTCCCAAAAATACAAGCCAAAAATTTCATTTTTAAAACATATTCTTAGCAATACCTTAGAAATAAAACATTCACTGATCATATCATTTCATAAAAGTTATCGCATGTCTTGAAAAACATTTCATAAGAACTTATTAGAGTCAGAGTACAAATCCCCAGGAGGGTCTCATAGTGCGGAATACAAGGTGTGTGTGTGATGGGCCGCTACCGCGCCAGCTCCTTCCCCTTCGAAGAAGAGGTACCTGAAACCAAAACTAAAAACTGTAAGCACGAAGCTTAGTGAGTTCCCCCAACATACCACATACCATACAATCACATAACATACAAATATTGTCAGGCATATCTGGGTGCTCGGTCCTCTCGACTGGATACTGGGGACTATTTCACCCCCTACTACACCACATAACACATATATCTCATAAACTATCTAGCATGGCTGGGCATGACCGCCCCTTCGGCCCTATCGACCGGTATTCTGGAGGACTATCTCCCCCTACTGTCACTAGCACATAGAATCATATCATACTAGCACAATAACATCTCACAGGTAGTAGTAACCCTAGAAGAATATCACAGAGACAAACATCTATCATACAATCCTACTGGTGGCCGACATTGTGGCCGTAGACCCATCGCTACTGGAAGGTAACTCACCTCAAAGTAGCTGTTGATCTGCGTGGGAACTGACTGTCTCCTGCTGCTGCTACCCCGGAAATCCTCCGGCTATAATCCCAACAAAACACTCAGTCAGATGCTACTAATTGACCTTAGGGTAAAATGACCATTTACCCCTAACAAAGCCTAGAGTCAAAGTCAAAGTCAACTTCCAGTTGACCTGACTCGCCGAGTTGGCCTGCCAACTCGCCGAGTCCCTATCCCTTTGTCTGACCATAGTCCTGCTTCTACTCGTCGAGTTTGGCATCGACTCGACGAGTTTTCCTTCTAAACTAATGTCCAAACGTCCTTCATCCTACTCGCCGAGTTGTATGAACAACTCGTAGAGTTCGTCTTCATCCGAAGAACACTTTATGCTGAGACTCACCGAGTTGTATGAACAACTCACCTAGTCTGTTCTTAAGGCAAGAAGATTGCCTTGGACTCGCCGAGTCAGGGCATTGACTCGCCAAGTTTCTTCATGGGTGAGTCTGGCTTCCGACTCACTGAGTCACAACCCATGACTCACTACTCCACTCCACAAACAAGAAAAGGGGGAGAAATCGGGGACTCGCGACTCGACTCGCCGAGTCCGAAGAACGACTCGCCGAGTCTTTCGCATGCAAACACTATATACTCGATTTTGCTCAAATCCAGCTCATGCCATACATAGATATGGGTTTCTAGGGCCTGATTAACACGTAAAGTTTCCAACCTTACGGGTAAATAAACACCAATGAAGGTTTTAGGGCTCAAAATGCACTAAAAGAGTAGATCTAGGGCTTTCATGCAATATGGCTCCATAAAGGCAGTAGATCTAAGCTCCTGGAGCTCAATCATGCCTAGATCTAAGGGTTAATCAACTTATTACAAACCCTAATTCGAAATCAAGCTTGGAAATGGCTCAAGAAGGACTTTAATGGAGCTATAAGGGACTATAAGCATGAAAACAGGGGGAAACTGAGTTATACCTCAAGGAAATCACTGAGATAACACAAGGATGCCTATCCTCCTTCTTCTCTTCTTTCTTCTCAAAATCTTCAAGAAACACACCAAAGCACTTTAATCTCACAAGGAATAAGGGTTTGAACGATGTTGGGAGCTCTGAGGGTGAAGGGGGCGAGGTTGGGGCGCATAAGGTTTGTTTAAATACGGTGCAAACCCTTGAAATTCAGGTTTTCATCAAACAATGGGGACTCGCCGAGTCGCCAACTTAAACGTGCTCCCAAACCCGTCTACACTCGGCGAGTCGGGCCTACAACTCGCCGAGTCCAAGGCTAAAAATCTAAAATATTTAGGTAAATTTTACGTACCAGGAACCAGGTGCTACAAATCTCCCCCACTTATTTTAGACTTCGTCCTCGAAGTTTGCTGCTCGATCCTGAAACAGCTCGGGGTAATGCTCCATCATTTCTTCCATCGGCTCTCAAGTCCATTCCGAACCCTTTCGGTGCTGCCATTGCACCTTTACTAATTCCACCCTCTTGTTCCTCAGATCCTTCGACTTCCGGTCGAGGATTGCGACTGGGCACTCAATGTAATTCAGGTTGTCATCAACCTGTATATCCTCTAGCGGCACAACCGCTGAATATTCCACTAGGCACTTCCGCAGCTGGGAGACATGGATGGTGTTGTGGATCTGACTGAGCTCGGATGGCAGATCCAGCCTATATGCCACCTTGCCCACCCGGGCTACAACCCTGAACGGACCAATGTATCTCGGGCCCAACTTGCCCCGCTTCCTGAATCGAATGACGCCTTTCCAAGGCGACACTTTCAGGAGAACCATATCCCTGACCTGGAACTCCAGGTCTGATCGACGCTTGTCGGCGTAACTTTTCTGCCGACTCTGCGCAGTCTGAAGCCTGCTTCGAACCTGCTGGATCCTCTCGGTCATCTTGAGCACCACCTCGGTGCTCCCCATGACCCTCTGGTCAACTTCACCCCAACATATCGGGGTCCTGCACCTCCGTCCGTACAACATCTCGAATGGGGGACGGTCAATACTCGTGTGGTAGCTGTTGTTGTACAAGAACTCAGCCAAGGGAAGATAGGTATCCCAACTACCACCGAAATCTAGCACGCATGCCCGCAACATATCCTCCAACGTCTGGATGGTCCGCTCACTCTGACCATCCGTCTGCGGGTGAAAGGCGGTGCTAAAATGCAGACGAGTGCCCAACTCATCATGAAACTTCTTCCAAAACCTGGAAGTGAACCGCACATCTCGATCTGATATCAGTGACACTGGCACCCCATGCCGTGCCACTATCTCCCTGATATAGATATCGGCCAACTTTTCGGCCGAGATACTTTCCTGAATCGGAATAAAATGGGTGCTCTTGGTCAACCGATCCACGATAACCCAAATCGAATCTACTCCTCGCGTCGTCTGGGGAAGCTTCGTGATAAAATCCATCATAATATCCTCCTATTTCAACAACGGGATATGTCACACCCCAAAACCACGAACGGAAAAAACGTTTAGGGGTGGAGGACGTCATGTACAGTATCACAACAGTGTAATATAATAAACAAGCAACAACATCATCCATTGTATTAATAGTAAAGTTTTAATACATGTGTGTTCTTTCATTGTAGTAAGACACCAAAAATATACAATCAACATAAAAGATGAGACTTGTCTGCTCCATCTTCTCAAAACCCGGCCATCGTACCTGTCTACTGCTGACCTGAGAATACAAGTTATTTTGAAAGCGAGTATCAGCTTTAAAGCTGGTGAATTCATAAGAAATTAAGTTTCGTTGTCTTGCTTATGAAAATCTGTTATGAAGGCCATGTAAACCTTTAAATGAAAATGTTGAGGTAAGTATGAAATCCCTAGAAAAACCCTTATTTTCTATAAGTATGAAATGTAGTCTTCTACCAAGACCCGAATGTTTTGTTATGACAATGTAGTCTTCTACCAAGAACCGAATGTTTTGTAAGTAAAATGATAGTTACCTTTGGTTGTTTAGTACTAAAGTACTTAGTCTAACTCATCGTTTATGTGAAGGTATCACAAAATAAAGTAAGCAGGAAAAATCACTAATGTGCGTGTAATCTCGAGGTACTAGGGCTAACACGACAAATGTAAATGTTATCCCGAGGTACTAGGGCTAACATAATACATATAACCTAATGAACATCCGAAGATTGTCCACTTGTCCTCTGTAGCAGCAGCAGGGTGGAGGAATGGTTAGTCCCTGTAAAGGTACTCCTAGTATAAGTAATAACCGTAGGCATCCGTAGATGTTCATCACCCACTGTTGCTAACAAATGAGTTCCGGAAGGGTTAGTCCCGTACGTATATCCCGAGGTACTAAGGATAGAGGCCCATCTAGGTATCCTGAGGTACTAGGGATAGGGTCCTGTCTAGATATCCCGAGGTACTAGGGATATGCAGGAAGATTTACATAGAAGGTACTAATAAATCATCCTCGCAATTCGAGATACAAGTATTCATGTTAATGTACACAGTTAAGTGTTCCTACATGAAGGTACTCATGTAATGCGTTCATGTAAGCGTGTTCATATATCATGTAAGTATATGTAAACGTACTCATGTAGCATGTAATCAAACGTAAAGGTACTCCTGTATCAGGTAATGTACTGGTATAGACTCATGAATGAACTGACTCTCGTGTGATTCCTTGTAATAGGAATTATGTTTGAAATCTCTAAATTATCCCTATGATAATTTACTGGAAGGTAATTGGTTGTTCAAGTAGGTTTATACACTCTTACTACTCAAGAGTGTGAAAAAAAACTAAATGAAAGTTGTAAACTATAACATCAATACATATATAAGAATATAAGTGTACATGCATTAGTTCAAGAGTGTAAAATGGTTTTGTAAGACATCTTATGGGTTTTGAAAAATAATTAACCATGACTTGATGTCATTTTAATATACGTTTCAAAGGTAAAACATTTGATAACAATGTGTTTTTAAGACTTAAAACCATTTCATGCATCACATTTTGTAGTATGTGCAATCTGTTAAACGACAAACACAGTTATAAAATACATATCAATGATTTAATAACATGTTTGTTTCTACTTGTATTCCCCCCCTTTAAGCATTTAAAATCATTTAAAACATTGATTATGGGTATGAACTCACCTGTAGTTGGTGATTGGGATGAACTGAACGGTATAGGATGGCTAGGTGTCAAGCGAGGACTTGTACATGCACCACGATCCTAATGAACATATAATCACACATATATGCACTTAATTAGACTCAAATCACTAATTGATAATGTTAAGACATCCTAGACATAATAAACACTTTACATAAGTGTTTTAAGCCTTATGGATTGCATCTAAGCTATTGTGGGACAAGGCACTTGTGTTTAGGGTTCCAAAGGACCCTATATGTGAGTTTACTCCCCATATACCATCACAAATGGAGTTTACGGTTGTAAACTCTTGAGTTTACGGCCGTAAACTCCCAACCATGGGGGTTTGGTGTGTTTTGAAGTCCCTAATGATTCCTAGAATTATTCCAACTTGGTGGCTAAGTCCTTGGAAGGGTTTAAGGTCTAGAAACACTACATTTAGGAGTTTACGGCCCTAAGGCCATTCCCCTTAGAGTTTACGGCCGTAAACTCTAAGTATGGTGTGTTTTTGATGCTTTCAAGTCTCTTGCACTTGTGGTATAGGTTCTAGACTTTTATTCCAAGCATATGAAGGCATTAGGCACACTTTGGTGCCCCTTTAAGAATTTTACGGCCGAAGAACCATGTCTTGGCCGTAAAACTCACTTTGGTAGGTGATTTTGATGTGGTTCAAGCCCTTGATTAAATGGGAACAAGTCTAGGTAATTGTCTAAGGCTTTAGGAGCCTTAAAAGTACCATTTTGAGTTAGAATTTGGAGTTTACGGCCTATGATATTCTTGGGCCGTAAACTCCCAAACTTGGGTGGATTTTGGTTGTTTTCTTGTCCTTAATACACCTACAATTGAGTCTAAGGAAGTAGCATAACACAAGGAACAAGCTAGGCTCGGTTTCGGGAGTTTACCGCCCAAGAACACCTTGGGGAGTAAACTCCTAGATCTAGTGATTTAGCCTTCTAAATCATGTTATAAACACATATAAAGCTTTCTAACATTACTAGAAACAGGTACTCACGATTTGGGATAAAAACCCGAAGATCCGTGAGAGAGAAAATGGCTTTTCTCTAGTTGGAAATGTGAATAATGAATGAATTTGGTTCAGAAATCTATTTATAGTCCTGAAATATTTTTGGCAGAAAATATTTTTATTCCTGAAATGATCTCTAATATAATAGAGTGTTGGAATAATAGTGTTGCACAAAACCCTAGTGCACCCACTCTCCTGATATTTCCTGAAGTGTAAACCCTGAATTACTCAAACTTACGCGAAAAGTCTGAAAATTAACTGTGACTGCTATAACTTCTATTGAAGTGATATAGTTTGTACAGAATGGAAATTTCGGGTTGTCACATCATCCCCCCCGTTAGAAGGAATTTCGTCCCGAAATTAGAATTTAAGCAAGTAAGAAATTACAAATAACTAAGCGAAAAGGTGAGGGTATTTCAGTTTCATCTGATCCTCACGTTCCCAAGTGAATTCCGGTCCACGCTTTGCGTTCCAGCGCACCTTCACTATCGGGATACGGCTCTGCTTTGTTCGCTTTACCTCTCGATCCATGATCTCTATTGGTTCCTCCACGAAGTTGAGGCTCTCGTTGATCTCGATCTCGTCGAGTGGAATAACAAGACTCTCGTCGGATAGACACTTTTTCAAGTTTGACACATGGAAGGTAGGATGTACGTTACTGAGTTCTTTCGGTAGATTGAGCTTGTAAGCCACAGGGCCGATTCTTGCGAGAATCTCGAAAGGCCCTATGTATCTTGGATTGAGCTTCCCACGCTTTCCAAAGCGTATTAAGCCCTTCCAGGGTGAGACCTTCAGTAGGACTCGGTCGCCCACCTGGAACTCCAATGGTTTCCTACGCTTGTCAGCGTAGCTTTTCTGTCGGTCTCTAGAGGCTTTTAATTGTTCACAAATTTGAACGATCTTCTCTGTCATTTCCCGAATAATCTCCGGAGCCATGAGAGTGCTTTCGGGAACTCGTCCCTTAGCTAACTTGGTATCACCCACTTCAGCCCAGCACAGAGGGGATCTGCACTTTCGGCCATAGAGGGCCTCGAATGGAGCTGCCTTTATGCTCGTATGATAACTGTTATTGTAGTAAAATTCAACAAGGGGTAAATGAGTATCCCAAGCTTTTCCAAAGTCAATCACACAGGCACACAACATATCTTCTAAGGTTTGGATAGTTCTCTCACTTTGCCCGTCGGTCTGTGGATGGTAGGCTGTACTCATATCCAACCTAGTTCCTAGGGAACTTTGTAATGATTGCCAGAACCTCAAAGTGAATCTACTATCTCGGTCTGAGATGATAGATAAAGGAACACCGTGCAGCCTTCCAATCTCCCTAGTGTAAGTTCTGGTAAGTTTCTCCATCTTGTCTGTTTCTTTGATCGGTAGGAAGTGTGCAGACTTTGTCAGTCTATCGACGATGACCCATATGGAATCAAGTCCACCCGTCGTCTTGGGCAACTTGGTTATGAAGTCCATAGTGATCCGCTCCCACTTCTATTCTGGTATCTCCGGTTGTTGTAGAAGACCGGAGGGTTTCTGGTATTCGACCTTGACCTTTGCGCAAGTAAGGCATTTACTCACAAAGGTAGCAATATCTGCTTTCATGTTAGGCCACCAGTATAACTTTTTAAGATCCAGATACATCTTATCTGAACCCGGGTGGACGGAATAACGAGTGTTGTAAGCTTCGGTCATGACCAAGTCTCTGAAGCCACCGTGTTTCGGTGTCCAGATCCGATCCATGAGGTATAAGGCTCCGCCACCCTTGACTTCTAAGTTCTTATCCATCCCTCTAAGGGATTCACCCGTCACGTTTTCAGGTTTCAAAGCGTCGAGCTGAGCCTCCTTTATTTGCGTGGACAAGTGTGAATGGATAGTTAGAGTCAAAGATTTGACTCTACAACCAGTATATTCTTTCCGACTTAGGGCGTCGGCTACTACATTGGCTTTACCTGGATGATAACGAATTTCGCACTCGTAATCACTAAGTAGCTCGACCCACCGTCGTTGTCTCATGTTGAGCTCTTTCTGGTCGAAAATGTGTTGTAGACTCTTGTGGTCTGTAAAGATCGTGCTTTTTGTACCGTACATGTAATGTCGCCAGATCTTCAGAGCAAACACAACTGCTCCTAGTTCGAGATCGTGGGTTGTGTAGTTAACCTCATGTGTCTTCAGCTGTCTCGAGGCATAGGCGATGACTTTACCTCGCTGCATCAGAACACATCCGAGTCCTTGATTGGATGCATCGCAATAGACAATGAACTCTTCTATCCCTTTGGGAAGGGATAGTATCGGGGCGGTGAACAAGGCTCGTTTGAGCGTTTGGAACGCTCTTTCCTGTTTCTCTTCCCAGTCAAAGGCCACGCCTTTCTGGGTCAGGGTTGTAAGAGGTTTCGCTATGCTGGAGAAGTTATGAATGAACCTGCGATAGTAGCCAGCTAGACCTAGAAATTGACGAATTTCAGTAGGTGTCTTTGGTGCTGACTAGTTCTCGATGGCCTTAATTTTGGAAGGGTCCAAATGTATTCCCTCTTCGCTAACAACATGGCCCAAGAATTCGACTCGCCGAATCCAAAATTCGCACTTCGAGAACTTCGCGTAGAGCTTCTCCGATCGTAATGTTTCTAAGATTTTACGGAGATGTTGACTATGCTCCTCCTTACTTCGAGAGTAGATGAGTATGTCATCAATGAAGACGATGACGAACTGATCCAAGTAAGGACGACACACCCTATTCATTAGATCCATGAATACTGCGGGTGTGTTAGTTAATCCGAATGGCATCACTACAAACTCGTAGTGTCCATAACGAGTTCGGAAGGCTGTCTTGGGAACATCCTCCTCTAACACTCGTAGTTGGTGATATCCGGATCGCAGATCTATCTTCGAGAAGTAGTTGGCTCCTTGAAGTTGATCAAATAAATCGTCAATGCGGAGCAAGGGATAACGATTTTTAATGGTAAGTTTGTTGAGTTCTCTATAGTCGATGCACATGCGAAACGATCCATCTTTCTTCTTGACGAACAAGACTGGTGCTCCCCATGATGAGAAACTTGGTCGAATGAACCCTTTCTTGAGAAGTTCGTTAAGTTGACTGGAAAGTTCCTGCATTTCAGCCGGTGCCAGACGATAAGGAGATTTGGCTACGGGGGTAGCCCCTGACACTAAGTCGATTCTGAACTCGACTTGGCGTTGTGGTGGTAAACCGGGAAGTTCTTCTGGGAATATGTCGGGAAAGTCGCGTACTTCTGGGATTTTCTGGATGTCTTTCAGTTCTTGACCGGTATCGACGACCTGTGCGAGAAATGCATGGTACTCCTTCCGCAAGCAATTCTGGGCTTGAATGCACGAAATGATGCGAAGGCTCGTACTAGGTTTGTCGCCGTAGATAATTAAAGTTTCGTTGTTAGGAAGGTTAAGACGAACTGCTTTTTCGAAGCACATAATGTCGGCGCGAAGAAGACTCAACCAATCCATACCGATGATAACGTCGAAACATTTAATTGGGACTGGCATGAGATCTATCTTGAAAGTATGGCCATCTAAAGTTAAGGTACAACCTACATATATGCAGTTTGTACTCTCTGTTTTCCCGTTAGCCATTTCTACCATGAATGAATTATCTAATGCACATGGTTTTTGTTTAAGCAGGTGTGCAAATTTGTTACTTACAAAACTTTTCTCGGCTCCACTATCGAAAAGTATGAAATCATATGAGTTATCGAGGAGGAACGTACCAGTAACTATTGTAGGATCAGCTACTGCTTCCTCGTGGCCTAGGGCCATAACTCTTCCTACCCCTCCAGCCATTCCTGCTTTAGGGCAGTTCCTCTTGTAGTCCACTTCGCCACAACCGTAGCAAGTTTGGCCCATACCAGCGTTAGGAGCCTGTGCGGCTTGAGCTGTTGGAGCCTTGCAGAAACGGGTTGTATGCCCCTTCCTGTTGCAGTTAGTGCACTGCATCTCCTTGCAAGGTCCGTGGTGGTGGAAGTTGCACTTGGTGCACTTCGGGAGAGTTCCAGCATATGTTCTTGCTGGTAAGAGGTTCGCAGGGGCAACAGGAGTCATTGTGTTAACATTGATCGCCAAAAGTTGTTGCTTATTGGAGGATCCTTGCGGAGCCCCTCTTTTCCTCTTATTCCACCCCTTCTTGTTGTAGTCGGGGTTGGACATTTGTGGTACAGGTGTAGGGGTTGTTGTGTTCTGAGGTTTCCGGTGATCGATGAGAGATTGTGCCAGTTCCTTGGCGCTATCAAAGGTAATAGGCCTGGAAGCGATCACACTTGACTGGATCTGGGGCGACAGTCCCCAGATATATCTCTCGATCTTTTTGCTCTGGAGAGCAACCATATCAGGGCATAAGTTTGCCAAATCACAGAACCTATTGGTGTAGGTAGTGATGTCGGATCCAACCATTTGTAGACCCCAGAATACTTGCTCGAGTTTTTGTATTTCACCTCGAGGACAGTATTCTTTCATCAGCATGTCTTTCAACTTTTCCCAGCCGATGGAATATACCACCACCAAAGTTAGATAGTTAACATGGTTGTTCCACCATGTTAGTGCTCTGTCAGAGAAGGTACAAGCTGCAAACTTGACCTTGTTGCCCTCCTGGCAAGCACAGATTTCAAAGACAGATTCCATCTTTTCAATCCATTGCCTCAACACCATTACACCCCCAGTTCCATTAAAGCTGCGGGGTTTGGCGTTAGTGAAGTCCTTGTAGGTGCATTCCTGAGGGTGTCCATGGATTTCGCCGTGGTTGGAGGGTGGTGCACCTGTTCCTGATCCACTAGGGGCAGGAGCGTTGATTGCTGACACAGCAGCTGCAACTGCTGCTGTGAAAGCTGCCTGGAACATGTTGGCATCGAAAGGATTTGGTGGTTGAAGAGGTTCAGGTGGTGGTGGAGGTGGTGGTATTGGTGCTTCGTTGTTTGGGTTTCGCCTGGGATTCCTGCGTGGCAGCATCTTTAACTATACGTTGAAAACATGACGAAATGGATAAGAATAAATGATTAATGAATGTGTCTCATGGACTAAATCCCCATAGTCCAACAACAGAAAGAATAGTATCACTAAATGAAGAAGGTAGCATTTGGATAATAATTTCCACAAGATTAGATATCCGTCAATAATACTGGAATTACAGATGTAACAAGTTTGGGAAAAATGGCCTAGAAGTAGGCCTTACATCAACCAAGATGGAAAATTTTGACAGAATTAAGACTAGATCAAGACCTAACAGGTCTAAGATTTATACAGATAGGAAATTAGACCAAAGTTTTACATAAATTAGGTTATATCCAAAAGATGAGTCGACGAGATTCTATCGGCGATGAGAACTGCTAGCATGAGTCCTTGATCCCGATAGTAGACGTTCAATGTCCCTTATACGCTTGTCCGACCTTGCTTGCTGAGCTCGAAGTTCTCTAACTTTAGCTTGGGTTTCAGCAAGTTCTCTCTGTAGATTTGTATTGCGGACCAGATTCCTTTCATGAGCAGACTCTAGTTGGCGAATGTGGACAGTGTTAACACCAGAGTTGGCGTCAACTTCCAAAACTTGGTTGATAGTCGCCTGAGCCATTATCGTGTTCCGAGAAATCCTACACACCATGATTGGTAGGACTCTATCAGCAGAACCTCCTTCAGTGAGGTTGTAGAAACTTCGGTCTCCATTGTAGGGAGTGGGCTGACCCTGTTCATGACTCCATGTAATCAAGTTAGTGGCCCACAGAGGTGTGGGTCCTTGAAACACAGGGCGGGGGTTTAGGTTTGGGTTTTGAGCATTTGGGGGTAGGTTGTTGACTTTTGGCTCCGAGTCAGAACTATCAGAAAAACCCTCAGCATGGTGATCATCCAAAGGAATTGGGTGATCATCTTCTGGTTCAACCTCTAGCCAACCAGCATTGCCTTGGTTTGGGAAGTACGGGTCGCCATGGTGAAATCCAGCCATTTTAATCTACGCGAGAAAAGGGATTATAAGAAATAGCAAAATAGACGAACTAACTAAGCTAATTACAGTAAGATCAAATACCCATATGGTATTTCTTTGTGGTTGTGTTGGTAAGTTTTTAGACTTGTCGCCATATCACAACCATTCTTTGGCATATTCTAATCACTCCTCGGACCAGCATAGTTGATCAGGCTATGCCATTCCCAAGACTCACCATATATCCCCAGGCTTACTTGTGATATTTAACAATCGTAATACTTTTGTTCTTGTCGTTGTGACACTGATTTTAGTATGAATGCAGGCACGTATACTTTGTTAAATATTTTATTATTTAAAAGTATAAACTCTTTGACAGAGTGTTTTAATCCCATGTATTTATAGTTAGTATATCTTTTATGGGTTGATATACTTAATTCACTATAAACAATGCTCTGATACCAATCTGTCACACCCCAAAACCACGAACGATGGAAACGTTCAGGGGTGGAGGACGTCATGTACAGTATCACAACAGTGTAATATAATAAACAAGCAACAACATCATCCATTGCATTAATAGTAAAGTTTTAATACATGTGTGTTCTTTCATTGTAGTAAGACATCAAAAATATACAATCAACATAAAAGACGAGACTTGTCTGCTCCGTCTTCTCAAAACCTGGCCATCGTACCTGTCTACTGTTGACCTGAGAATACAAGGTATTTTGAAAGCGAGTATCAGCTTTAAAGCTGGTGAATTCATAAGAAATTAAGTGTCGTTGTCTTGCTTATGAAAATCTGTTATGAAGGCCATGTAAACCTTTAAATGAAAATGTTGAGGTAAGTATGAAATCCCTAGAAAAACCCTTATATTCTATAAGTATGAAATGTAGTCTGCTACCAAGACCCGAATGTTTTGTTATGACAATGTAGTCTTCTACCAAGACCCGAATGTTTTGTAAGTAAAATGATAGTTTCCTTTGGTTGTTTAGTACTAAAGTACTTAGTCTAACTCATCGTTTATGTGAAGGTATCACAAAATAAAGTAAACAGGAAAAATCACTAATGTGCGTGTTATCCCGAGGTACTAGGGCTAACACGACAAATGTAAACGTTATCCCGAGGTACTAGGGCTAACATAATATATATAACCTAATGAACATCCGAAGATTGTCCACTTGTCCTCTGTAGCAGCAGCAGGGCGAAGGAATGGTTAGTCCCTGTAAAGGTACTCCTAGTATAAGTAATAACTGTAGGCATCCGTAGATGTTCATCACCCACTGTTGCTAACAGATGAGTTCCGGAATGGTTAGTCCCGTACGTATATCCCGAGGTACTAGGGATAGAGGCCCATCTAGGTATCCTAAGGTACTAGGGATAGGGTCCTGTCTAGATATCCCGAGGTACTAGGGATATGCAGGAAGATTTACATAGAAGGTACTAATAAATCATCCTCGCAATTCGAGATACAAGTATTCATGTTAATGTACATAGTTAAGTGTTCCTACGTGAAGGTACTCATGTAATGCGTTCATGTATCATGTAAGTATATGTAAACGTACTCATGTATCATGTAATCAAATGTAAAGGTACTCATGTATCAGGTAATGTACTGGTATAGACTCATGAATGAACTGACTCTCGTGTGATTCCTTGTAATAGGAATTATGTTTGAAATCTCTAAATTATCCCTATGATAATTTACTGGAAGGTAATTGGTTGTTCAAGTAGGTTTATACACTCTTACTACTCAAGAGTGTGAAAAAAAACTAAATGAAAGTTGTAAACTATAACATCAATACATATATAAGAATATAAGTGTACATGCATTAGTTCAAGAGTGTAAAATGGTTTTGTAAGACATCTTATGGGTTTTGAACAATAATTAATAATGACTTGATGTCATTTTAATAAACGTTTCAAAGGTAAAACATTTGATAACAATGTGTTTTTAAGACTTAAAACCATTTCATGCATCACATTTTGTAGTACGTGCAATCTGTTAAACGACAAACACAGTTATAAAATACATATCAATGATTTAATAACATGTTTGTTTCTACTTGTATTCCCCCCTTTAAGCATTTAAAATCATTTAAAACATTGATTAGGGGTATGAACTTACCTGTAGTTGGTGATTGGGATGAACTGAACGGTATAGGATGGCTAGGTGTCAAGCGAGGACTTGTACACGCACTATGATCCTAATGAACATATAATCACACATA